>NC_041333.1:38233539-38362427 GCF_004354835.1 Perca flavescens | reverse complement strand
AATACCAATAATAACTGTCACAGATTTTGTTTTTTCTTTTCGGTATTTGACGGTGAGGGAATAACATGTTCTATCTGACGGAACCCTCGTCCGAAAAATAACGTCAAGGGTACACCTCTTTCGTTGAAACTTGACGCCAGGGTTCTTGATCATGCGTCATACATTTGACGAGTAGGGAGTGAGACTGTGTTGCATACGCACGTTTTCAGCCCCTTTTTGTGTCAAATGACATACGTTTATAAATGAGACCCCAGGTATGAAAATGTTTGGCTGCGGTAATTTGGGGAGCAAGTACAGCTTAAGGTTGATTTCAGATTTTTGGTCACACTAGGTTGATAGCCAGGCACAAGTTCCCGTCCTTTATGGAGTGAACTGGGGCAGATTGACGGTAATGCCTATCAGCTGTTTTAGCCATATGTGGTAGCAATTAATGTGTCTGCTAAATGTTACCCTTTTTGTGTTGCTTATGCCACCGCAAGCCATGCACTACTTTTATAGAATGTTTTTCACTTTGTAGTTTCTTTGTATGTTTCAGTTTGCTTCTCCGTGAACCATCACCTTATCGTGGTGGAGAGGTTTGTGTGTCTCTGTGAACCTGAGGGCTGTGTTGTCTGGAGCTTTGTGCTCCTGGTAGGGTCTCCCAAGGCAAAGTGGTCTCAGGTGAGGGGCCAGACAAAGAATGGTTCAAAACCCCAATGAAGAAGCAAGGTAGAGATGGAGTGACCCTGCCGGAGGAAGCCGGGGCCCCGTCTGAGCCAGGCCCAGGCGGCGGGCTCGTCGGCGAGCGCCTGGTGGCGGGTTTGCCACGAGCCCGGCCGGGCACAGCCCGAACAAGCCACGTGGCTCCCATCTCTCCAGCCCATGGGCCCACCACCTGTGGGAGGAACCGTTGGGGTCGGGTGCGATGCCACATGGGTGGCAGTGAAGGTCAGGGGCCTCGACGGACCAGACCCGGGCGGCAGACGCTGGCTCTGGGGACGTGGAACGTCACCTCTCTGTGGGGAAGGAGCGGAACTGGTGCGGGAGGTGGGCGCCACCGGTTAGATCTGGTGGGGCTTACCTCACGCACAGTCTCGGTTCTGGAACCATACTCCTGGATAGGGGTTGGACTCTTTTCTTCTCCGGAGTTGCCCAGGGTGTGAGGCGCCGGGCGGGTGTGGGGATACTCACAAGCCCCCGGCTGGCGCCGCTGTGTTGGAGTTTACCCGGTGGACGAGAGGGTCGCCTCCCCACGCCTGCGGGTTGTGGGGGAAAACTCTGACTGTTGTTTGTGCATATGCACCAAACAGGAGTTCGGAGTATTCAGCCTTCTTGGAGACCTTGACTGGAGTCCTGCATGGGGCTCCAGTGGGGACTCCATTGTTCTGCTGGGGGACTTCAACGACACACGTGGGCAATGATGGAGACACCTGAGAGGCGTGATTGGGAGGAACGGCCTCCTGATCTAAACCAGAGTGGTTGTTTGTTGTTGGACTTCTGTGCTAGTCATGGATTGTCTATAACGAACACCATGTTCGAACATAGGGATGCTCATAAGTGTACTTGGTACCAGAGCACCCTAGGCCGAAGGTCAATGATCGATTTCATAATCGTTTCATCTGATCTGAGGCCGTATGTTTTGGACACTCGGGTGAAGAGAGGGGCAGAGCTGTCAACCGATCACCATCTGGTGGTGAGTTGGGTCAGGGGTGGGGAAGACTCTGGACAGACCTGGTAAGCCCAAACGTGTAGTGCGGGTAAATTGAGAACGTCTGGAGGAGGCCCCTGTCTGACAGACTTTCAACTCACACCTCCGGCGGAGCTTTTCGTGCATCCCTGTGGAGGCTGGGGCATTGAACCCGAGTGGACAATGTTCAAAGTTTCCATTGCTGAAGCTGCGCTTGCGAGGAGCTGTAGTCTTAGGGTCTTAGGTGCCTCAAGGGCGGTAACCCACGAACACCGTGGTGGACACCGGTGGTCAGGGAAGCCGCCCGACTGAAGAAGGAGTCTTTCCGGGATATGTTATCCCGGAGGACTCGGAGGCAGTTGCAGGGTACCGAAGGGCCGAAGGGCTGCAGCCTCTGCCGTGAAAGAGGCAAAGCAGCGGGTGTGGGAGAAGTTTGAGAAGACATGGAGAAGGACTTTCGGTCGGCACCAAAGTGCTTCTGGAAAACTGTTCGCCACCTCAGGAGGGGGCGGGGAACCATCCAAGCTGTGTACAGTAAGGATGGGACACTGTTGACCTCAACTGAGGAGGTAATAGGGCGGTGGAAGGAGCACTTTGAGGAACTCCTGAATCCGACTAATACGCCCTCTATGTTAGAGGCAGAGCTGGAGGATAACGGGGATTGTCGTCGATTTCCCAGGCGGAAGTCACTGATGTAGTCAAACAACTACACAGTGGCAAAGCCCCGGGATTGATGAGATCCGTCCAGAAATGCTCAAGGCTCTGGGTGTGGAGGGGCTGTCCTGGTTGACACGCCTCTTCAACATTGCGTGGAAGTCTGGGACGGTGCCAAAGGAGTGGCAGACTGGGGTGGTGGTTCCCCTTTTAAAAGGGGGGACCAGAGGGTGTGCCAATTATAGGGGTATCACACTTCTCAGCCTCCCTGGTAAAGTCTACTCCAAGGTGCTGGAAAGGAGGGTTCGGCCGATAGTCGCACCTCGGGTTGAGGAGGAACAATGCGGATTCCGTCCTGGTCGTGGAACAACGGACCAGCTCTTCACTCTCGCAAGGATCCTGGAGGGAGCCTGGGAGTATGCCCAACCGGTCTACATGTGTTTTGTGGATTTGGAGAAGGCGTATGACCGGGTCCCCGGGAGATACTGTGGGAGGTGCTGCGGGAGTATGGGGTGAGGGGTCTCTACTCAGGGCCATCCAATCTCTGTATGACCAAAGTGAGAGCTGTGTCCGGGTTCTCGGTAGTAAGTCGGACTCGTTTCAGGTGAGGGTTGGCCTCCGCCAGGGCTGCGCTTTGTCACCAATCCTGTTTGTAATATTTATGGACAGGATATCGAGGCGTAGTCGGGGTGGGGAGGGGTTGCAGTTTGGTGGGCTGGGGATCTCATCGCTGCTCTTTGCAGATGATGTGGTCCTGATGGCATCATCGGCCTGCGACCTTCAGCACTCACTGGATCGGTTCGCAACCGAGTGTGAAGCGGTTGGGATGAGGATCAGCACCTCTAAATCGGAGGCCATGGTTCTCAGCAGGAAACCGATGGAATGCCTTCTCCAGGTAGGGAATGAGTCCTTACCCCAAGTGAAGGGGTTCAAGTACCTTGGGGTTTTGTTCGCGAGTGAGGGGACAATGGAGCGGGAGATTGGTCGGAGAATCGGCGCAGCGGGTGCGGTATTGCATTCAATCTATCGCACCGTTGTGGACGAAAAGAGAGCTGAGCCAGAAGGCAAAGCTCTCGATCTACCGGTCAGTTTCGTTCCTACCCTCACCTATGGTCATGAAGGCTGGGTCATGACCGAAAGAACGAGATCCAGGGTACAAGCGGCGAAATGGGTTTCCTCAGGAGGGTGGCTGGCGTCTCCCTTAGAGATAGGGTGAGAAGCTCAGTCATCCGTGAGGAGCTCGGAGTAGAGCCGCTGCTCCTTTGCGTCGAAAGGAGCCAGTTGAGGTGGTTCGGGCATCTGGTAAGGATGCCCCTGGGCGCCCCCTAGGGAGGTGTTCAGGCACGTCCAGCTGGGAGGAGGCCTCGGGGAAGACCCAGGACTAGGTGGAGGGATTATATCTCCAACCTGGCCTGGGGAACGCTCAGGATCCCACAGTCGGAGCTGGTTAATGTTGCTCGGGAAAGGGAAGTTTGGGGTCCCCTGCTGGAGCTGCTCCCCCCGCGACCCGACACCGGATAAGCGGACGAAGATGGATGGATGGATGGTTTCAGTTTACTACTGACAAATGAGCTGCTGTGGCCATAAAGCTCTGGAAAATACTCCTCCTCCCGCATTAACTGTGCCATAGGAGTTTGTGTCCTTGCAAAGTAGGCTTATATTTTACTTCTTTTATTAATGTGCTAATAAATTATTTGCAAGACACTTTGTAACTTTGTGACTGGTCACTAATGTAAGTTTGTTTTCTCAAAGGGGGACCAGTCCAGTCACTGTTTTCTACGGTTATTTTACCATTTTGTTTCTTTTGGTTATTTGCCTTGGTTGATTATTTTCTTGTGATTTCATTTACAAGTGGTCTTTAGATATACTTTTTCTGGAAGTTTTGACATAGGTTTCTCTCCTCAATGTATGTATGCTCACAGCTTGATCCTGTACAAGGCTGGGTCCGTGTTGACACACTGCCTCCTCGTAGAGAGACTGCACTGGGTGACACTCTGTTACGGTGTGTATGTAGCCTCGACCCTGTAGATTTTGTAGTGACTTGCATGATATTTTGTAGTGACTTGCATGATATTTGTAGTGAATCTGCCAAATTGCTATTTTAATTGGAAATCTTTTAAACTTTTTGTAATAAAACCAAACTTATTTTTGTACAATATTTGCCTCCTGTAAATTGTTCCTGTTAGGGGAAAACCAGAGTTGGTCACACAACATACTAATTAACATAGTAAGGGTTCAAAGGTTCCTCCTAACCCTCAATAGGAGGTGGCGTTGTCAGGTATGAAAGGTTTTATGTTGCTCCGGCACTACATATATAAATTGTTCCAACAACAATCACCACTCTGGTTTGTTTGAAAAAAAAACTTAATTCACCCATTTACATGTGGAAATATGAATAAATCAGCTGTTTACTATCTGACCTGGTCTGTAACAGTTTGCTTTCTATTTTCTGACTTTGTATGACATCATCAGTGTCTTTGCTTTCAGTCTGAACACACCTCAACAGATTTAAAACCACATTCAGTCACAAAAAATACAAACAGGGAAGATAAAATGTCAGAAGAATATTAAATGAAAAGTTCACACTTCACTTTCTCTCTCTCTCACTCTCTCTCTCTAACAACATAATGAACAGATGATACAGTGTTGTGAATGTTACATTTCACAATTTTATGAGAACTCTAAAGAAAGTTGTTTTTACCCATTTTTTGTGTCATAAATTGTAACACTGTCTTCCTCCCAAAATATGTATCTTTGTGTTAAATATCATTTTTGGATAACGCTCTTATCAATACATTACGGTAGTAGTGTTGGTTGTTATATTTGAGGTATACGGTTTCTCATACTGCATGTATGCCAGTTCACTTGTGTGTAATGATGGAGACGGATGAACAGAGCCGTGTACATATGGATTAAACAACGATATAAAACAGACGCTCCGCTTATACTTTCACGTCAAGTTCAAGTCACTTAATTTAACACCCACCCCCCATCTGTTTTTTTCAAAAATCACACCCTGCGCACATACTTTAAACTTTTTAATCCTCAATTCAAACTACAAAGTAAAATGAAAATAGATTTTATAATCGTATTAATCCTTAGAGTTTTTGGGACAAAGAGTCTATGTCCATGAAGGATTGTTTGTTACACAATGACAAAACTATCATATCTGCAGAGGGTCAGTTACTGGCTTGTAAGAGAACTAAAATCCAAACTTTAAGAGTCTGACTGGCCAACAGGAATAAAAGAGGGGAAAAGCAATAAGATGAGACAGCCATTAGGCAGAAAGGTTTGAACCCTAGTGCTACCAAAGCAGAAGGTAATAGCAGAACCATTAAAAGGTGAAGGAATTTGGCAGGTTTAGGGCTCCTCCCCTTAAGAAAATGGGACCATTTAAAAAAACAACAATTTGACAGCATTTTGGAGCATTATTATGACCAACTGCTGGAGTCTGTGATGAAGACTGAAGCTAAAAGTTCAGATATAATATTCACAAAGTCATGAAATTATGATAAGATCAAATGACCAAATGATCTCCCTCAAGATGAAACGTATTTTAATAAACCATAGATTTTATTAAAAGCATTTAGAAACATTAGACTATATGATGATTGTTTATAGAAATATTTGTTTTCCAAATTTTAAAATTGTTACAATATGATTAAAAATATAAAAGGACATAATAGTAACCAATAACAGTTGATTCTTTTTTAGATGTTCCATATCATGAAGTGATTTTAGTCCAACAGTTCAAATGTTGATAATCCCAGAGATGAAATCAGATGAATGTTTTTGTGTTTGAGTCTCAGATCTGCTTCACAGTGCAGAGTGTGTGTGATGGTGAACAGACTGAACTTTGATTTCAGCAGCTGATCTTCAGTCAGTGTTTCTGTCCACAGGAGAGACTCTCAGTCCTGCAGAGGACACAGAGACACTGAGGAACCAGGAGAGACTCTCAGTCCTGCAGAGGACACAGAGACACTGAAGAACCAGGCCAGACCATAAACCCAGGATAAAGAGGTTGAGTGAATGTGGTGTTGAAGGTGTGGAGGTGGGTCAGAGAGTCAGAGGAGACTGTGTAGAAGGACAGAGTGCCAGCAGGAATGTCCACATACACTGCTACTCTGTTAGAGACAGAGGAGGAGGAGATGAATGTACTTCTCTTATTGTGCCAGACATAGTAACTAACATCATCAGAGCAGAACAATCTCCAGGACTGATCATTGCCTCCAAACAAACAGTCTTCACTGTCTCCTTTCCTGCTGATTCCTCTGTAACTCACTGATATAGAAACCTCTCCTCTCCACTCGACCTCCCAGTAACAGCGACCAGTCAGACCATTTCTACACAGCAGCTGAGCCCGGCGGTCAAATCTGTCTGGATGATCAGGATATGACTGTTTCTCCTCCACACGTGTCACCTTCCTGTTGTTGTCAGACAGTTTGAGGTTTCTGTGTACTGTGTTTGTGTCCGGTTCCAGTTCACAGACATCTGATGGAGAGAACAAGACACAATACAGCAGCAGGTTATCGTCTGATGATTTATTAAAGTGATGGTTCGGAGTAATTTCACCCTAGGGTCCTTTGCACCATGACCTCGAGCCAAACACCCCCCCAGAAGCTTTTTTTCACCTGGGTCTAACATTGGGAGAGTTAGCGTAGAGTAGCGTTATCAGCTGAATAGCTTATTAGCGCAGGGGCTAATGGACCCCCGTTTGTATCTCGTAAATGACCCCACTAATAATGCCCAAAATTATACCAAACTTCTACACTAGTACATATAGGTTATGTACTCATAAAACGATGGATTGGAAAGTTTGTAAGTACACCAGAAGTTTATGAACACTTGCCTGCTCTCTTCTGCTCTCTGTTGCTGCTGCTGCTACCTGCAGTTAGACATTGCTTAGGGCCGTCTACAAATTACTACACCGAAAAGAGATACAACAAAAATATTTATTAATTTAATGATTAAATAAGGTAATGTCTCCAAACTTATCTCAGTTATTACTTGTCTCCTGCTAGTTGTACTACAGCACTTACTTTAAAAAAAAAGTTAAATTAAAAAATATTTTTGTTGCATCTCTTTTCGGTGTTGTAATTTGTACACGGCCCTAAGCAATCGTCTTACTGCCGGCAGCAGCAACAACAGCAGAGAGCAGAAGCCAACATGCAAGTGTTCATAAACTTCTGGTGTACTTACAAACTTTCCAATCCATTGTCATGGTCCCTGAAGTCTCTTTCTCTCCTGATTCTTCCATTAGCGTAGTCCTCCTGCAGGGCCAGCAGTGCCATCATGCGGCATTACGCACGGGTTCACCGCAGTATTTATATGTTTAGCCTACAACAATTTGTGATTGTTAACACCTTATTAAAATCACAGCAACAACTAGTGGTATCCCCCACCCCGAGATACAATTTGAAATCAAAATGTAACAAACACACTTTTCTTCATGCAGGTTTTGTTATGAACAGTATTAAAGTTCGGACCGATAACGAGGACATAGAGCGTAACGATTGCACGATAGCTAGGGTCAGAGTTTGCGTTGAGGACCGCACATTCTCCAGTCAAGTTTGTTTTTTATAAATCACACCCTTTGCGTGAGAAGTGCCGTAAGCACATTTTCAGCCCCGTTTTGTGCGTACCGTATTTTCCGCACTATAAGGAGCACTTAAAATTTTTTAATTTTCTCAAAAAACGACAGTGCGCCTTATAATGCGGAGCGCCTATTATATGGATCAACCTCTCAAGGATCACTGTCCCGTTGACGGGACACTGCGTCGCTGTAACCTCGATAAAACTTCCACTCATTCGCGTTTTTATAACTTTAAAGCATTAAATCTTCACAATATACAGCCATGCGACACACCAATTGAAATACATACATACAAAGCATAAGATGATTTATAGCAGTTACACAACTGTTACAAAGTAACAGAAAATAAAACAATTCAGCCGTAATCTGCGCAGGTGTCGAGAGTGCATCCATACCTGTTTTTGTTGTCCTTTCAGCAACAAAGTGGTATATTGCCCAAAACTTGATTTTCATAAATCCACAAGAGTCCAAGGAAATGTAATATCCAAGCTTTATATTCCAAAACGATTTGTTCGCCTCACAATGTTGAAGTTTCTGGCCGAATCACAACGGAAAAACGCGAAACAGTTTTCCATTTCCGCATTTGTTATTTTTGCCGCTAGCTTCTCTCCCCAGCTTGCTACATGATCGATGTGGGCGTCATCGTATTCCCAAGCTTCTAAGCTTTCGATTTGTAGCTCATATTAGCCAATCGTTCAGGTTTGCCTCTGATATGGCCAATGGAAGCGGACAAGCCGATGACAACATGTCAGGGACCACGTGGAGACGATCAACATTTTCTCGGACCACTTTAAATGCTATAAGACTTGTCTATCTTTTTAGCCAATGAGCAGACAATTCGATTGATATGCAATATGGGCATGACATTCATTAACGTTTGAACAACGTTACCATGGGAGTGAACGGAGTTGTCAGAACACTTAATAAAGTTTGACTTTATCTGACTGTTTTGTTGACATTCCCTTTAGCACAGCTCCATCTAGTCTATGCACAACGCAACCCCAGTCAAACATTTGACTGCAGTATCTTCTATTCTATGCGCCTTATAATCCAGTGCGCCCTATATATGAAAACAGTTCTAAAATAGGCCATTCATTGAAGGTGCGCCTTATAATCTGGTGCGCCTTATAGTGCGGAAAATACGGTACGCCACGTTTATAAATGAGACCCCAGATGATGACAACTGATGATCCAAATCTAGAAACATGAACTGAATAAAGTCTCACTAATAAAACTGTCACATCTTCTTCTACTGCAGCACAAAGCAGCTCTCAACCATCTGCTTTCTAAAACTGGTGTTAGCTGATGTTCACTTTATAGAAATACCAGTTTAGGTATGAAAAATTTGTATTTATGGTCACGCCCGCCGATAGGGGGGGACAAACGGGTCTGTTGTCCCGGGCCCACAGTAGGGGGGGGGGGCCCTCATTAAATTATGGAATAATTAAAAATCTTTTTTTTAAATAGGCCTATTTGTGGAAAAAAATATGTAGCATAATATTTGAATTAGCCTACATAAAAGCGTTTTATTTGTTTTCTTCCTAATTGTCCTGGAAATGGTGGTCAAGAACCACACCCCCACCCCCAACATAAAAATGGTTTGGCCACTGATCAAAATTTGATATTGTCACTTGATTTGAAGTTGAGTACGCTCAAAATGTCCGGTCAGCACAAGTCCGGAGCTCGGAAAAGGAAAGAAAAGAGAAGAAGAAAATAGAGGCCTTAGAGATTTTCTAAACAAATATTTAAAAAAAGGTGGTGACGGTGAAGCTGGAACTGTCAACGTAGAGCAAGGTAAGAAACAGCGCAGCCAACGTTTACGAGCCTTGTCACGTAACCTAACAGGCCAGCTCTAATGTTAACGTCCATTAGCTTGTATAAAGCCTGACACAACAGGTTAACTTTGACAGAAACAGTTGAGTTTGGTAGCTCCGTCAGTAAGGATGAGACAGAGAGAGATCCAGATGCAGTCAGGTGACAGAGAGAGGGATGCGGGAGGGGCCCGCTGCCCTGCAACGGAGGAACAGAGTCAGGCTACCCGTGAGAGAGAAGAGAGAGAGAGATAGAGAGAGTGATGCGGGGGGGCTCGCTGCCCTGTCGGAGAGTCTGAGCAGGATGGATCAGAGACTGATTACACAATTAATTTTAGTGAGAGATGTGAGGAGAGGAAGAGCAGGGGAAAAGGAGAGATCTGGCCGCGGGGGAGGGGGAGGGGGGGCCCATCTAAGATCTCGTCCCGGGCCCAGGCAAGAATGTCAGCTGGCCTGTTTATGATATGTTTGTGTCTGTGTCGTATCTCTGATACCAGGTCTCCCATCAGGGTGGAACTGGAAGATAAATCTACTTCAACTCACTTTATTCACCTTTTAAACATCTTTGTGACATTAATTAGGCCGTGTTGTGTTTATGAACTGTGAGTTTCTTCAACACTTATTCATTAAAAACATCCAGAGAAGAAAACTGAAGGCTACTTGAACACAACTTATGTGTGAGTAAAAAATAAAGAAACAAAGTTAGCCTTCTGTTGGCTCGACTGTTGATTAATGTATTTATGTATTTATTAGTTCTGGATCAACGTGTTCAGTTTGTGGATTTTAAAATAATTAATTAAATCCTAACATCTTTCCAGCCACAAAAACAGAAACATATCTCATAAGAGAAATTTATCTTCATACTTCAAGCAAGAACATCTAAAATCAAGTGTAGGGAGCTACACAAATACTGTTAAATAAATATACATAAAGTTATTATTTTATACAGTTAACTACATGAATACATGGTGTTTCAGTTCATAACATTTCCCATAATCCTTTGTTTTGAAGTAAAGTGTGATGTATTTTCAGTGGAGTAATCTAAGTGAATTATGTTCTGTATAGCTACACTCCTAGCCAATCAGATGACTTTGTTGGGGAGTAGAAAAGAAAGGAGGAAGTCAGAGAGGAGATGTAGAGCACGTTGGAGGGAGACACATACAGTCAGCAGAGGATTTTTTTGTTGTTGTTTGTATTTGGGACTTTTCCCTTTATTTCAAAGTGGATAGACATGAAAGGGGGAGAGAGATGGGGGATGACGCAGAGCTTAATTCCACAGAGAGAGAGAAAGAAAAGAGACCAGCGAGACATAGCGAGTGCTTTGTTGTTGCAGGAAACACTCAGCTGTTCCACAAACTCCCGGGCAGTTCAGAGCTTGTGTTTGCTGTTTTAAAACTTTCTTGTGGCAGAGATAGAGGCAGTGATGTTTCCTGTTTCCTGTACGGGACTCTCACACTGCCTCAAACCACACTGACAAGTCTGATCTCCAGATACATGATTGGCCAGTGTGAGTTAAGTAGTTCCACAGTGGAAGCACCATGCTATTATTTCTGGATTATTTTTTAATAGTTGCTTTTGTCTATAAAATAACATCCACTGGTAAAGGGAGATTTAGCCAATTCACTATCAACTGCTAATCTGCTGATCCTGTTCAGTACAACATTTAAATAATAAGTAACCTCATTTTATATTATACATCCAGTGCCAGGAAGGGGTTAAACTAGTGTAGCACGCAGCTGAGTTCTCTTAGAGCAAACTTAAAATACACTCACACTTCCTTAGACCAGGTCTCAATGTCTGCGGTCCACCATGGTCCACCCTGCAGGAAGAAACAAAGACAGAATCAACTTCATACTCCAGGGCTGTGGATAATTGCAAAATGTAACCATCATAGTCAGGGCCAGCCCTGTACATCTGGGGGCCCTTTGTTGTATTTGCCGGTCAAAACCGAGGCCATTTAGTGAAGGCGCGGCGGGGACACAGGCAGCGGCAGCAGAGGGCAGCGTGTTTCACTCTGTATGTAGGTCACCGTTATCAGCAACACAGAACATTTCATTAACAACATTCATAGGGTTGCCATGTCAGTCAGAATCAGGTAATGTTAGATAGGTCACAGTCCGGGTCTATGGTCGGACCAAAGTTTGGGGGCCTCCTAGTAGACGCCGGGCCCTAAGCAGCTATTTAGTTCGCGTATAGGGAGGGCCGGCTCTGCAATGCTGCTAAAGCTGTCATGGTGTTACACTTACTCTGAGACAAGCACAACAGCGTTCTCTCTGCCCTGGTGACAGACTGACAGGCTGGAGGTTGTTTGGGAGGAAAAATAAGATAAATATGTTTGGCCTGTTTTTCCAAATTAAATTAATTATTTTCTAGAGAGAAATTAAGCTACCGAAAAAAGGTACCATTGGGTACTGGTACGGAATTTCAGCTACCTATATCGGTACAAAAGTTGACTAGGAAAAGCAAGTACTTAATTTGAATGTACGTTGCTTAAAGTGATAAGTGAGAAGGATTAACAAAGTCAAGTCATCAACTATGGAGAAACGCAGCAGCACAGGTATCGATCCTGGTGACCTCAACACCACAAGAATTAGAAGAGAGTGACTAGGCAAGTTGAGATTTTTGTTTTGATTTCTTTTATTTTTGTTTGTTTTGTTTTCCTCAAGACCGCAGAGGGTGGGGGATGGGCTAGGGTTAAAGTTCCTGTTCAATTGCATTTGTTTGTTCTATATGTGTTAAAGAAATATATAATAAATCAAAAATTGATCACAAAACAAAAAAGTGATAAGTGATTTGATTAAATCTTATTTTGTTAATGCCAATTGAATCGTTCCAGACCTCTGACCTTCAATACAAATACACCTTTACTCAGATCCTCCATTAAACATGAACTGGGGTCCTTTAATACGTGTCTGTCCGTCCATACCTGAGAGTGTCGAGTCTCCAGTTTGGATCCTTAAGTCCATCTGACAGCAGCTTCACTCCTAAGTCTCCTGGATGATTGTAGCTCAGATCCAGCTCTCTGAGATAGGAGGGGTTGGAGCTCAGAGCTGAGGCCAGATAAGTACAGCTTTCCTCTGAGATCATACAGCCTGAGAGACTAAACACGCGCACACATAGACACATACACACACACACACACATATGCAAGCACGCGCACACACACACACACACATATGCAAGCGCAAAAAAACACACCCACACACACATATGCAAGCACACACACACACACACACACGTAATTTTAGACAATCACATTCGTCCACTGTTGTCTCCAAGTAAGGATTTACTTAAAGGGGTGATAGAATGCAAAACTGATTTTACCCTGTCATAGTTGAATAACGACAGTTCGGTGGGTAAATAGGACATACATATAAGCTCAAAATACCATTGACACCCCTTTACTATGAAAATCTCATATTTTGAAACTGCCGCTAAAAACGGGCGAATCTCAACAAAGCTGGAAGTTGACGTCAACTTCCCAAGACCTGTACCTTTTTCACGCCCATGGATGTATTAAGAGAACGGTCACACCCCAACATTTACATAGGCTACACAACTGACCTGAGATCAGGTAGTCTTGTGAAGGTCACGCAGATCTCTGCCATTCCATTACAAAATTCACTTCTGAAACTTTGTTATGCGAGAAATCAACCATGTAAAGCTCAAATATGGGCCGCTTTACAAAAATGGATGGCTAATTGCAAATTTTGTCCGACTGTGTGTCGGAGTTGAGCGGTGCTGCCTGTGTAGCTGCCTCGCTGCCTGGCCTGCCTTCCTTCACAGACCCCGGCTTGCTGTGAGCTCGATTGAGCTCCGTCAAGGCTGGCAGCCCATGGCACTCCATACCCACGCAAAGTCACCGCTTTGTGGGTGAATGACTACCAAACGCCGCTGCTCTGACAGAGCTCCAGGGCCTACAGTTCCCCACTTCCTAATGCCAAGTGTGTGTGAGTGAGAGCGCGGTCAGCGAGCTTGTTACGCCAGCAATCTCTTAGCACAGGTTCCAGTTAATCTTAAAATGTGTGTAATTATAATGTGTTGAGTTATTTAAACAAACAATTGGGGGAATAAATGCCGCTTGTCCGTGAGTCTCATTGATAAAGCCTGCGGCTGTATATAGCTCCATCAATGAGAGCTAGCTAGCCTCCTCTTAGAATTCCTCTGAAATTCACAAAAATTCATTAACTTGAAATTGCACACTGTTGTTAGCTTTATAAGATTCTTAGGTAGAGGCTGTATACGTGGCGTGACGAAATTCAAACTGTAAATATACTCGAATTACGCCGAAAATGAAGCTAACTATCCGTGATTTGTAGCTACACATAGTTAGGATTGAAGGGACAGTCACAGCTAACGAAACACCTAGACTTCACAAATATTCATTAACTTGAAATCGGACACCGTTGTCAGGGCAGCGGCGTTTGGTAGTCCATGCTGTGGGCTGCCAGCCGTGACGGAGCTCCAAGTACCACATAGCAGGCCGGGGTCTGTGAAGGAAGGCAGGCCGGGCGACGAGGCAGCACCGGCGCGTGGCGAGGCAGCACCGGCGCGTGGCGAGGCAGCACGAGCGGCTGAACTCCGACACACAGTCTTACCAAATTTGCAATTGGCCATCAATTGTCATAAAACTGCTGAGCTTTATATAGTTGATTTCTCGCTTAAAAAAGTCTCAGAATAAGTGAATTTAATAACGAAATAGCCCGACAAACAATGTATAACTTTGCAGTGTTTGAAATATGAGACCTGCCAGGGCTCGAGAGTGCGACCAATTTGGTAGCAAATGCGAGCAAAATTTGTAAGGGTGCGACTAAGATTTTTCTTTTCTTGTCCTCGCATCCGCTGCCTATCCACAAACAAAGCAATGTCGTTTATATGGATATGGTTTAATGTTGCGTTACATGACCCATTCCTTCTGTAAAGCCGTGCCTGTATTTGGATCTCTCCTCCGCGTAGCCCCGCCGTCATTCACTCACACACCGGCCGGCTCACCTGCAACATGGAGAGACACAGCGCCGCTGGTCCACATGCTGACATTTGTCTACAGTTTTAATTATTATTAACACTAACACACTTTATATTGTTAAGTATGAGAGGGAAACCTGTATTGATACCAGTGTTTCTGCTGTTATTGCGGCCGCCACGGCGAATAACACATTAGAAGTTATTAAATGCAACCAACTTCAGTTCGTTGAGTAATAGCGTGTAAGACGGAGCCTGCTGGATCATAGTTCCTAAAAATGCAGCGCAGTGACGATACAGAGATTTTATAGCCTACACAAGACGGGTGTAACGCCGCTAGTGAGTCAGCCGTCACTCTCTGAGTAGCCTAGCATATGCTTCAGTCCATCGCACTCCCCCAGTCTTTCAGTCATTCTTCTTTTTTTTTTTAAGATTTCGGCCTTTATTTTGATAGGAAAGCTGAAGACATGAAAGGGGAGAGAGGGGGGAATGACATGTAGGAAAGGGCCGCAGGTCGGAGTCGAACCTCTATATACCAACTGAGCTATCCTCTTTCTCTTTTAATCAGTCTGTTATTGTTGTTGAAAACAAGTGAAGGAGCTTTCTCAGATATGACAGATATGATATGACAGATATGATCATATTTATTTTAGATAACTTTCATTTACATGTGTTGCAACTGCATATTTTTAAACTGGTAAAGGAAAGTCTTTGCATTTTATTTTAATCACAATCTGTTTTAATAAAAGAGCTTGTGAAAAGTGGCTTTGACTTTAAACTGAACATTTAGCCCACTTTGTAAAAAAATATAGAGCTATATATCGTGTATCGCCATTCAGCGTTAACGGCGATGCGAGGAAAAATTTGGGTGCACCTAAATTTTGTGCTGGTGCACCTAAATAAAAAAGTTGGGCGCACAAGTGCAACCAAGGCAAAAAGTTAGTCTGGAGCGATGCCTGCTGTCGAGTCTCCCATGTGTTTCTATGTAGTTTGCTCAAACCAATCAGCGCGTAGCATATTCGGAATATTCATGAGCATACCATATTTGGAAGAAAAGCTCTTGTTCCAAATAGAGCCATATTCACAGGGTAGTTAAGGGCCTAATAAAATAGCATTCGGGCAATTTTCAGCCCAACCAATGTTACATACCCCATTAGGAGACCTTAAAAGTCCCATGGCATGAAAATTTCACTTTATGAGGTTTTTTAACATTAATATGCGTTCCCACAGCCTGCCTATGGTCCCCAATTGGCTTGAAATGGTGATAGGTGTAAACCGAGCCCTGGGTATCCTACTCTGCCTTTGAGAAAATGAAAGCTCAGATGGGCCGTTCTGGAATCTTGTTTGTTATGAGGTCATAACAAGCAAGGTTATCTCCCCTTTCTCTGCTTTGCCCGCCCAGAGAATTTGGCCAACCCATGGGAGAGAGACATCATGGCTTTCAAACGAGAAAAGTGGCAGTTGGTCAAGGCCACACCCCCACCCTCCACCTTGCCCCGCCCTCTCTCCTTCTCAATAGCTAGAGACACAAAAATGGCACATCCTAAGGAAAGCTCATTGTGGGACTGGCTCTAGTGGCTGTAATTCTGCACCAAGGCTGAATTTCGGGAAAGCGACTTCAGATACAGTATTAGGGGACCACTAAGGTCTATATAAAATCCTCCAAAGAGCACCATGTCATGGGTCCTTTAAGGAACAGTGTAAAATGCCCTATATAATCATTCTATCACCCCTTTAAGAAAAAAGCGCTTGTGATATCCTTTAAACTACCGTTGCTCATGGAAGTGAATTAGAGTTCAGGGAGAAGATGAAGAGTTATGACCAAAAAAGTCATAAAAACACATTTCCAGGCACTCAAGGTTGGTTACAAAAATACAAGAATTGTTGTTGTTGAAAATTGTTATTAAGGACTTAACTGAACACCAACCTGAGAGTTTCCAGTCTGCAGTGTGGACTCTTCAGTCCAGGAGACATCAGCGCCACTCCTGAATCCTGCAGGTCGTTGTTACTCAGGTCCAGCTCTCTCAGACTAGAGGACTGGGAGCTGAGAACTGAAGACAGAGCTTCACAGCTTCTCTCTGACAGGGTACAAGCACTTAACCTGAAGAGAAATCACCAATACAAAAACAAAAACTATAAAAAAAAATGTCTCTCTAAATAAATTTAATCTAGATAGTTCTGTGTGCACATACAGAGCTTTGTTGGAGGCTTTGACCACTGGCAGCAGTCTCAGAAGTGCCTTCTCTGATGCAGAGTATTTCTTCAGGTCAAACACGTCCAGATCTTTTTCTGATGACAGTAAAATGAAGACCAGAGCTGACCACTGAGCAGGAGACAGTTTATCTGTGGAGAGACTTCCTGAACTCAGGGACTGTTGGATCTCCTCCACTAGAGAACAATCATTCAGTTCATTCAGACAGTGGAACAGATTGATGCTTCTCTCTGCAGACAGATTCTCACTGACCTTCGTCTTGATGTACTTGACTGTATTCTGATTGGTCTGTGAGCTACTTACTGTCTGTGTCATCAGACCCCGTAGGAGAGTCTGATTGGTCTCTAGTGAAAGACCCAGGAGGAAGCGGAGGAACAAGTCCAGGTGTCCATTTGGACTCTGTAAGGCCTTGTCCACAGCACTCTGGTAGAACTGTGAAGATCCATCTTCTCTGGTTTCAGTCTTCTGGGATGTTGATTCTTCTTCTGACAGCAGGTTGACTCCTGAGTTGATGAATGTCAGATGGACATGAAGAGCAGCCAGGAACTCCTGAACACTCAGATGGACGAAGCAGAACACCTTGTCCTGATACAGTCCACTCTCTTCTTTAAAGATCTGTGTGAACACTCCTGAGTACACTGAGGCTTCTCTGATATCAATGCCACTCTCTGTCAGGTCTGATTCATAGAAGATCAGGTTGCCTTTCTGCAGCTGCTCAAAAGCCAGTTTTCCCAGGGACTCAATCATCGTCCTGGTCTCTGGACTCCAGTGTTGATCTATCTCAGTTTTTCCATGATATTTGATGTTTTTCTGTTTGGACTGAACCACTAGGAAGTGAATGTACATCTCAGTCAGGGTCTTGGGCAGCTTTCCTCCCTCACTGGTTTTCATCATCTTCTCCAGAACTGTAGCAGTGATCCAGCAGAAGACTGGGATGTGGCACATGATGTGGAGAATTCGTGATGTCTTGATGTGGGAGATGATTCTGCTTGCCTGCTCCCCATCTGTGTATCTCTTACTGAAGTACTCCTCCTTCTGTTGGTCAGTGAACCCTCTGACCTCTGTCACCATGTCAACACAATCAGCAGGGATCTGATTGGCTGCTGCAGGCCGTGTGGTTATCCAGAGGCGAGCAGAGGGAAGCAGTTTTCCCCTGATGAGGTTTGTCAGCAGCACATCCACTGAGGTGGACTCTGTAACATCAGTCAGGACCTCAGTGTTGTGGAAGTCCAGAGGAAGTCGACACTCATCCAGACCGTCAAAGATGAACACAACCTGGAACTCTTCAAACCTGCAGATTCCTGCTTCTTTGGTTTCACTAAAGAAGTGATCAACAAGTTCCACCAAGCTGTACTTTTTCCCTTTCAGCCCATTCAGCTCTCTGAAAGTGAATGGAAATATGAACTGGATGTCCTGGTTGGCTTTGCCTTTAGCCCAGTCCAGAGTGAACTTCTGTGTTAAGACTGTTTTCCCGATGCCAGCCACTCCCTTTGTCATCACTGTTCTGATTGGTTCAGCTCTTCCAGTTGGGGTTTTAAAGATGTCTTCACATCTGATTGTTGTTTCTGGTCTGTGTGGTTTCCTGGATGCTATTTCAATCTGTCTGACCTCATGTTCTTCATTGACCTTTAAAGTCCGTCCATCGGTGATGTAGATCTCTGTGAACATCTTATTCAGAAGGGTTGGGTTTCCTGCTTTAGCAATCCCCTCAAACACACACTGGAACTTCTTCTCCAGGTTGGACTTGACTTTGGGGCGGGATACTGCAACACGAGTTCCTGAATAAACAAACAACAAATTACATCAGAGACTCTAAACATAGAAGGCTGTATAAGTTTTAAGAAAAACAGCCTTGGATCTGATGCAGATGTGTGCAGTCTAGTATACATATATATAATTTTTCCCATTTTGACTTAATTTCCTCTTTCCATCATGTTAAATCTTAAATTGTCTTACTGTTCTGCAGACAGTCAGCCAGCTCCTCCTGCTCCATTCTCCTCAGGAAATGCAGTGTGATCTTCAGAAATGCGTCTCTGCTGCTCCTAGTCTGATCTTCATCCTCACGGTCCAACACATCTTCAGCCTTCTTCTGACTCTCTAATAATTCTGGGTAATCTGGATTCAGAACCTTCTGGATCTTCTTCAGTTCATTCTTCACAAAGGTGACAATGTTGTCCTCCAGCAGCTGAAACAGAACGATGAACTGAACATGTAATGTAAAGAACTAGGGGTGTGACCTGACACTTAGCTCACAAGACGAGACACAAGATTGGGTTCATGAGAACGAGACGAGATTTTAACACTATTTCGAAAATAACCTAAATGATGAAATATGACTTTTATTCAATTGAAAGTCACAAAATGAAAAATGAGCACCGCGAAAGGTTTTGCCACAAACTCGAATGGCTTCTCTCCTGTATAACAAACCTCTTCAGACCTAATAATTAAATTTGACTTGATTTATAGTATCAAATCATAACAAGAGTCATCTCAAGATATGGCCAGGTTGGCTCAGTGGATAGAACAGGCACACATATACTGAGAGGTCTATGCATTGACACATTGAAGTCCAGGGTTCAAATCTGACCTGTGACGATTTCCTGCATGTTCTCTCACCTAGCAGTCCTGTCAAAAAAATTAAATGCAGAAAAGCCCCCAAAAATTATCTTTAAAAAAAAGAGTTATCTCAAGACACTTTACAGATGGAAGACCCAACAATTCCAATAATTCCCCCAAGAGCAAGCATTTAGTGCAACAGTGGCAAGGAAAAACTCCCTTTTAGGGAGAAACCTCAGACAGACCCAGACTCTTGGTAGGTGCTGTCCAACGGTGCCGGTTGAGGGTACGATGAACAGTGGCAATTATAGTAACAATAAAGATAATGGAACTATGACTAGAAATAGTAGTTGTAGTAGTTCATGGCGCAGCAGGGCACTGCAGTGCATAGCGGGACGTAGCAGGGCACTGCAAAAATAACTGCGGCGTCTCTCTACTCCCAAACCCGTGCCTACAACCTATTAATAAAAAATTATTCATTTCTTACAATGCACTATAACTTTTATTCTTGTATTTGTTTCTTATTCTTTTTTAGCCTTTTTTTCATGACCGTTTTTAATTGCTCTTTAATGTTTTATGTAAAGCACTTTAAAGTGCCTTGTTGCTGAAAGGTACAATAGAGATAAATTTGCCTTGCCTGTATGACTTCAGCCTGTCAGTCTGTAACAAAGGCATATCAATGTTTTTGTCTTGTGGCTGTCAGTGAGTTACCAACTTCCACCTGTCTCAGAAGTTAAATATTAACTGCACGGTATCTCGCTATTAACAGTGACTTCGAAGGTAGTCGTTGTAGTTCATGTCATAGCAGGGCACATCGTGTCATACTGAGTAGTGCAGTCTCCTATACCGGATCCTGACTACTTTGTGCGTATGAACATCACAGCAGGACGTTGCGGGATGAAACGTGGCGCTGCAGAGCACGGGTGGATGCGGCGGACGCAGCAGGATGCGGCTGGACATTGCAGGGAATCGCAGAGCTATGCTCTGCTAAGAAGAAACATAAGGACTCCGGGGAGTAAACTCCCCAGAGCTAGGTTAGTAACAAGCAGTTCTGGGACAGGATGCATAGAAAAGGAAACAAATGAAAACATTGATGAGAGGCTGTACTGGCCTGCCTCCCTCTACTCTCGCTATATTATTGATTATATAATAAATAAATCTGATGATTACGAAGAGAAGCGGGTGGGCCGGGTTAGGCGGACGCTGCAACTCCTCACTCCTTAACTATAAGCTTTATCAAAGAGAGTTTTCAGTTTACTCTTAAATGTGGTGACGGTGTCTGCCCCCCGAACCCAGACTGGGAGCTGGTTCCACAGGAGAGGAGCCTGGTAGCTGAAGGCTCTGGCTCCCATTCTACTTTTAGAGACTCTAGGAACCACAAGTAACTCTGCATTCTGGGAGCACAGTGCTCTAGTGGGACAAAAAGGTACTAAGAGCTGTTCTAGATAGGATGGTGATTGACCATTTAGGGCTTTGTAGGTCAGGAGAAGGACTTTAAAGTCAATCCTGAATTTTACAGGAAGCCAATGCAGCGAAGCTAATACAGGAGAAATATGATCTCTTTTCTTAGTTCTGGTCAGAACACGTGCTGCAGCATTCTGGTTCAGCTGGAGAGTCTTAAGGGACTTATTTGAGCAACCTGACAGTAGGGAATTACAATAGTCCAGCCTGGAAGTAACGAATGCATGGACTAGTTTTTCAGCATCGTTTTGAGACAGGATATTCCTAATTTTGGCAATGTTAGGAAGATGAAAAAAGGCTGTTCTCGATGTTTGTTTTAGATGGGTGTTAAAGAATATATCCTGATCAAAAATAACTCCTAGATTTCTGACAGTAGTGCTGGAGGCCAGGGCAACACCATCCAGAGTAGCTATATCTGTAGATAAAGAAGTTCGGAGGTGTTTAGGGCCCAGCACAATAACTTCAGTTTTGTTAGAGTTTAACATCAGAAAATTGTAGGTCATCCAGGATTTTATATCTTTAATGCATGCTTGAAGTTTAGCTAACTGACTGGTTTCGTCTGGTTTGATTGACAAGTATAATTGGGTGTCATCCGCATAACATTGATAAATAATTGAGTGTTTCCTAATAATATTACCAAGAGGAAGCATATATAAGGAGAATAGAATTGGTCCCACCACTGTGCCTTGTGGAACGCGATGGCTAACTTTAGTGTACTTGGAGGATTCATCATTAACATTAACAAATTGAGATTGATCAGAGAAATAGGACTTAAACCAGTTTAGTGCAATTCCTTTAATTCCGACTAAGTGTTCTAATCTCTGTAACAGGATTGTATGGTCAATAGTGTCAAATGCAGCACTAAGATCTAGTAAAACAAGTATGGTGACAAGTCTTTTGTCTGCAGCAGTTAGAACGTCGTTAGTAATTTTCACCAGTGCCGTCTCTGTGCTATGATGCTTTCTAAATCCTGATTGAAAGTCTTCAAATAAACTATTGCTATGGAGAAAATCACATAACTGATTAGCAACTACCTTCTCAAGAATCTTGGAGAGAAAGGGAAGGTTAGATATAGGTCTGTAGTTTGCTAAGACCTCAGGATCGAGGGTGGGTTTTTTCAGAAGAGGTTAGACTAGAGAGGAGAGTGTCTGTGGCAGCGTTGGGAGGCATGAGTAAAAAGAGTTAGATGGAGGGAGGGTTGATAAAGTACATGACGCCAGAGAAGAAGGCGAGAGTGAACGAATATTATAGGTATAGCAGGGCTTGACATAAGCAATGGCCCGATGGCCCGGGGCCAATAAAAACGTATGTCGGGCAGGTTGCAGCCACAGACAGTAGCTCTGTCTGCTGCATCAGCAAACGTCATACAAAGTGGCACGAAGCGTGTGAATGTTAACATTTCACATTTTCACCTCTGGTAATTTATAACCAATTCATTTGGATACAAGCGTTGCATTTTGGAAGATAGATTGGACTCTGAACAGCGATGCCCGCGCTGCGCGCACACACACACACAGCAGGGCCGTTGTGTGTGCGTTACTTCACGCAGCACATGTAACTGACTGGAAACGTAACCGAGGATTATTTACCGCCGATGGTGCAGATGAACTAACGCTACACTTGTTACTGTAAGTAAGTAGCCTACAATAAAACCTCCATGATTAAAGAGTCAATACTTATCAATAACCCACCTACCTGTTGTACAGGAAGAAACACATAGAAAGCGATATCTCAGTCTGCTCTGTCTGCGCTGTCCACTCTGGTCCATCGCACTGTGCAAACACAGCTCTACTCTGCAAATAGCGACTTTACAAACGAGCTAAAATGAAAGATGTCAGTTTGTAGTCTAACTGTTTATCTTAATTTGCAACCAATCTTGAACTTTGGACAAACTCTTGTAAACGTAGCTGCTGTCTAAACGAGCTATCCTCTCCGCTGGAGCGATAAAACTATGGAGGTATTTTAAGACCAAAACAAATACATGTGGCTATTTAATATGCACGTGAATGACACTGCGTTCTTCATTCTTGATGATGTTGCCAGTTGTATTAATTAGCAACAACATTGTCTTATTTCAAATTAGGCATACAGGACTAATCTGAGATCATTTTCTAGTTAAGTAGCCTATCTAGTTATCATTATGGATTTTCCATGTTTTTAGAGGTTTGCTTACACTAATACATGTAACAAATATAGCATTAATTTAGTAAGAAAGTGAAAATATCAAACAAGAAGATGCTATTAGGTATAATTTTATTTTCTTTATTTGAAAGTCCGGCCCCTGGAGTGTCTGCTTAAAAAAATTCTGGCCCTTGGAAAAATTTAGTTGATGACCCCTGGTCTAGCTTTGCTGCTAATAGCACAACATCCAGTGGCAGTGGCTAGCTGGGTTAGAACCATTTTCTAAAGCTTTATAGTAGGTGCGGCGTATATTTTCCTGCGTTTTTGTCCTTTTCCAATCACACCTATGATATTTCATTCAGGGCCAGTAAAAATGTAGAAGGGGCCAGCAAAACTCTGATATACTGGCCCCGGGGGCCAGCAAAACTCTGATATACTGGCCCCGGGGGCCAGTGGGGATTATTTTTTATGTTGAGCCCTGGGTATAGTGTCTCTTGAGATATGGTTGTGAGCTTGGGAGAGTGGGAGAGAGAAAGAGATGAAGAAATGGTCTGAGGTATGGAGTGGAGTAACAGTGAGGTTGGTTGTAAAGCAATGACGAAGGAAGTCTCTGCTGAGTTCAATGACACCTCACACAAGACGCCACCTTAAACGGTTCAAATGTTATGAAAGGGGTCGTGGCCTGAGTAAGTGAGCGTGGTTAAAGTATAGGGGGCGGCTCAGTATCACATGTAGACCACACATGATAAGTTTCATGTAAATCGGATGATGTTTGTGATATAAGGCAGATTTCCTGTTGTCATAAACAAAAGTCAATTTTGGCCAGTAGATGTCCTCAGACCTGGACCTTTGTCACTTATGAGAAATTTTGTGTAGATACGACAACGTACACTCAAGTTACAACAACTTCTTTGTTCATCGATAAATGCTCAAAATGGCTGCCATGACCACACCGTTGGAAGAAAGGTTTTGCTTTTAATAACTTTTGCTCGTTAAGGTCTTTACATGACACAGACCGAATTTGAAGTTGATCAGATGAAATCTCTAGGAGGAGTTTATTAAAGTATAGCACATATTGTTTTGGGTGTACCTCCTGTTGCCACTAGGGGGCACTATGACTTTGAGCCAATTGGACAATGTACACTCAAGTTACACCCACTTCCTGTTTTGACGGCGAAACGCACAAATTGGCCACCCCGCCATGGCCATGCCCTATGATGAAAAGTTTTTCTTTTAATACCTTTTCACCTTTAACGTATTAAGATGGCAAAGACCAAATTTGAAGTTGATTGGATGAAATCTGTAGGAGGAGTTTGTCAAAGTACGGCATGTGGAAATGGCCAAAATCGCACTAATTTCGGACTGTCAGTTAAAAATGGTGGACTTCCTGTTGGGTTTAGGGTATGGCTCCAGTGACATTTTTTACGTCTTGACATGTGTAGCAAGTTTCGTGAGTCTACGATAAATGTACTGCAGGGGCTCAATTCTTTGAGTTTTGTAGGGGGTGCTAGCGAGCCATTTTTGTGTGCCTATTCCCGAAACCCTTAAAATATAAAATTTTTCACCAGGCCTGATGCGTGTAGGGCTGTTTTTTGCTCAAAAATGACGTTCAAATATTCCCTCTAAAATAACACAGAGTATTCGAACTATTCGAACATCTGGTTGAGCATGCATCCAAGGTAGCGCGCAAAATCGTGATGTCAAAATGATGCAATATCCAGCCGAGCCGAGGTCGCGCAAGGCTCTTTTTTTTCAGCGGCGCGCGACAAAGCGGAAACAGAAGGCCTGAATGAGTTTGCCAACAACCGGATGTCAGGACTCTCAGAGTGACTGCACGTCTCTCTGGTAAACTTACTGGGTTAAGATGAGTTCTTTTATGGTGAATGAAAGGCTCGATCAGACGAAGTAGCTCATCCAATCAGATCGAGGCATTGACGGCAATGCTGCTGCCAGTTCTGCTGTTGTTTACCTTTTTCTTCTTCTTCTAGTCCGTAGAAAGAGCAACGTCGGTAGCCTTTGCTCATTAGCGCCACCTCTGTTCAGGAGAAGACTGCAGCTAGTGTCACGACCACCAGCGCAGGTATAAATAGTCACGGAGATCTCATGATGTCACATTTGTATGCGCCAGCTGGGCTGCATCCAGTATTTTACGGCTTTCAGGCGCGCTAGCAAAGCAGACAGCCAGACAGCCTCTGCTACCGCGAGCGTTTTTTTCCACTTTTTTTTTTTTTTAATTCAAATATTAATTTTCACCTTCGAAATTCGTTTTTGAAAAACTATTCGAATATATATTCGAATATAGAATATTTGTTGACAGCCCTAGATGCGTGTGCAAACTTTGAGTTTGATAAGGTCCCCAAAAATGCGATGCATTGCGCAGGAAAAAAAGAAAGAAGAATAATAATAATTCCTTCAGTTTTAATAGGGTCTTCACCGCTGTCGGCGCTCGGCCCTAATAATGAACCTGAAAATGAGCATAATATGGGCACTTTAATCTTGCGCACACCTCTTCAATACAACATATGATTCATCAGGCTGAAGGTATGCTGGTCTGAACAGAGCAGCATGGAGACTGTTGGGATCTGAATGGTAGTTTAGCATTTAATCTGTAGTTAATAGTGAAACCTGAGTTTGTACATGTACACACCATAAATATGGAGTCCAGGTCTGTTTGATGCAGCTGGGCAGACTGACCACCGAGGCCCTCTGATCTCTCCTGTTGATCTCTGGAGAAAACATCAAGTTTACTGACATTCAATTACTCAAATCTGCACACAGCTTATTAAAGGTGTTCTGATATGGTATCAGGTATATATTCAATCAGAATGTCATCATGCTCATCTATCAGATTTTATTGGACTCATGATCAAACTCAAAACTTGACAGCTTCTTCCTTCTCAGCCAACAAAAAAAATCAATTGTAACTTCTGGTTTCAGTTGTTTTTTATGGAGCCCCCAAAGGGTCACTGTGAGATTTTTAAATCTGATTTGTAAATCAATGACTGTGATAACCTAAGACATGGCTCTCCACTGTGCATCAGTAAATTATCTGTTATTAATTAAAATATCAGTATCTTGCTGGATGTTATAGTCCTGGTATCACTGGGCATCAGATCTAAACCACATTTTGTGGCATCGTCAAACGTCGATTATGAAGCTCTGAGAGTCTGATAATAACAAAGTTTTAAATTCTTACCTTTCATCAACAGCTTGTCCATCTTTAAACTGAATAAGACGATCCATAGACCGGTCACTCTTCATGGACACACAGCTGGGTTCAGGTCCAGGTTTCTGCTGCTGCATCCTGATACAAACAGTGGACAGACAGTTGATCAGTAACTGTTCACCTAAATGTAATCTGATCAACGATGCTGTCTCATCTCAGTCGTTGGCTCTTTCTTGACTAATAAAGTAAGAAGTTAATTTTATTTATATATTTATACAGTAGGTGTACACTGTGATGTCACTGCTGACACATTATATCGTTGAGTCCTACAACAGACTACGAAGCTCTGGACTAAGTCCGGATTCTTCTTCTCAGGTCAGTCAGATAATTACAAATAATTTCATCAGCAGCTTGTCCATCTTTAAACTGAATAAGGCGACCCATAAACCAGTCACTCTTCATGGACACACAGCTGGGTTCAGATCCTGGTTCAGGTCTTTGCTGCAGACTAATGAAAAATAATAGTTTTAACTATTTACATTCATTTATTTGCTCTGTTTTATTAATATATCAATAATAATAATATACAAATCTCATTTTGAGAATTGAGTGTCAGGATTAATACTATAAATGGATCTCTCTCAGAGTAGATCATGTTGTGAACATGTGAACTTTTCTTAGTGCTGCACTCTGAAGTAGAAGCTCACGTCACTTTGACTCAACATGAGTCTGATGACTTTAGACTCAAGTTCACACAATCAAAAAATTAACAACAATGACTTGTGATTTCACTTGGACTTGATAAACCCAAGGATTTAATATGATCTTTTACATTTTTTTATTGTTGCAATGAATCAACTCTTCATGTTCCTGAAAACCGATGGACTTTCAGTAGTTGTGAGAAAGGTGTTTGGCAGTTCAGAGCTGAGGTGGTTCTGGTCCTGGTATCACTGGGCATCAGATCAAAACCACTTTATGTGGCATCGCCATACCTCGACTATGTAGCTCTGAGAGAGTCAGATAATAACAAAAAAAATTCACTTTTAAATTCTTACCTTTCATCAACAGCTTGTCCATCTTTAAAGTAAATAAGACGACCCATAGACCGGTCACTCTTCATGGACACACAGCTGGGTTCAGGTTCAGGTTTCTGTTGCTGCATCCTGATACAAACAAAGACAGTGGATGAGTAACTATTTACCAAAATGTAATCTGATGAAAGTTGCTGTCTCATCTCAGTAGATAATCAGTCGTTGGCGCTTTTCTTACTAATAAAGTATATAGTTAATATAATATACATATATATTCAGTGTGAATCATGATGGTGGAGTGATGTGAGTGCTGAGCTCTAACATGGAGAAGAGTCCATCATCATCTCACCTCTGAGCTTTGGTCTGGCTGTCATGGTCCCCACACAGAGTGGTTTTAGAGGGAGGGGCTCCCTCCTCTCTGTCCTCACACTGACTCATAGCAGAGTCCTCACCTGCTGGGAGACATGACCTCTGTTACTATAACAAGCTTTTCATCACAGGACACATTAGTCTCTCATTCCTCTCTAACATGTCACAGATACTGTAGAAAACAGAGAATCAGCTCTTTCCATCAGACACACTGAGCAGGTCCATTGAAGGACTCTGAGTCTCTGGGACACTTGACACATGGACCGTGTAAACAGCTTTCAGTCAAACCAAGTCTGTCTCAGTGTTGGAAGATGTCTGTGTTTTAGTTACAGTAAATGGATCACCAAGCTGTCTGACCAGTTCTGACATTCTTGCATTTTTCACTGATGACAGACTCTCTTACACACACACACACAAACATCAACATGCCCTTCCCAACACTCACATAGTCTGTGACTGCACAGATCTGATGTTAGTGCAACTTATCTCAACTCCACACCAACCTAGGTGCTGCATTATCAATGTTATACCTTATGTCTGCAACGTATGCTTACATTTCAAAGAATCTCAACTCTCATGGCTTCCCTCGCCATCTTCAACTCTTGTGTGGTTTAGCCACCTGTAGTTACATCAACATCTTCCTCATTCTCACTCTCTCATGCACACTCTTGCGTGTTCACACACACACACACACACACACACACACACACACACACACACACACACACACTTTACTGCACTACTTTAAGTACATCTAGCTTACTAACAAAGTAATTTGAAAGAGTGTATTGATACTTTTATTGCAGTACAGAATGATCTTATGGTAATTCTGTAATGCAGTAAAAGTACAAACAACTCACTGTCAAATTACAACTGTGTTTTGGATCAGATGTACCACGGCCAAGTTGATCAAAGCTGTCTGACCAGTTTGGACTCTCCCTGTTTTTCACTGATGTGAACTCAGAGAACATTCTGCTGTTGTTTAGACCTGAGAACTACCAACAGTAATACATGCTAATCATTCTCAAACCATCTCCTTTAACTCAGATGGACACTCATTAGAATCATAGTCTATCTCTAAAAATCTGAAGAACAACCCAGAAAGAACCATTTCTTCTGTCCAGTCAAACAGATTGAATCAAAGTGATTCTGTTCATCAACCATTTCCAGATTCCTCTGGTCAGATTCTCACCTGCTGAAGTCTCTTCAGGTCACTTCCAGACACTTTCCTCCTTCATGTGTCGAGGAAACTCTGGGAGAGAAGAAGCTGCTCATTGGCCCTCGTCAGTCCTGGTGTCGATGTGCATTTGATCTGAAGACGCCGTCACAGTTCATAACTTCAGAGTCAGAGAGACGTCAGAACCAGTCCAACCTGTCCACACACCCAGTCAGTGTGAGAGAAGTCCCCCATCAGATGATGGAGTTCTACTATCTGTCCACTAGATGGAGCTAACTGACCATCTAATGAGATAAAGATCAGCAACTGGTACAGCAGCAGATATCTCTCCAAGTGGCCTCCATGTCACATATTACTTTGATACTTTAAGTATATTTACCTGTTAATATTTACTACATTAATACTTTTTTTTACACTGCTTGTTTTTGTCCAACATTTACCTTTACAAAATCTCCAAATTAAAACAATAAAAGCATCTTTCTCCTGACTGCAGCTCGCAAATCAACACAGCAAAAGCAGCGGCGTTAAAAAAAAATGTACCCCCGCCCCTCAAAGTGATTAATGATGCTTCACCAATAGACCATATATTATATACCTAAAATAGAAGTATTAAACTCTACTGGCCGGCTACATTGCACACGTAACATAAGCAGAGCTGATGTTCCAACACTACGCTTCCACCATAACCATCAGACTGGAGACAGCAGGCAGAGAGCAGCGTAGTGGTGCATATGCTCCACACAGATCCAATCTACAAGGTAGAAACAGGACAGGCTTCTATTTAGAGTTTTACCAGAGGTGTGTGTGGCCCTTTCACACAGAAATGGATCATAAAGTGTCTATATTTCTTTTAAATTAAACTACCGATATACAGGAAATGACTTAATGACTGTCAGTGAGCGTGTTGGCAGTTTGGTTTGGAGAGTTTGTGTTTTTATTTCTTGTTTCCCTCCCCTGCGTCCTCTGACAACAGCTGACAGATTAGATAGATTAGATAGATAGTAGATTAGATTTGGCACATTTTCTTTTGTTTGAATTATATTTTATGTTTTTTTATTTTCTCTCACGATCGCTTACCACTGTGATATTGATAAGTGTTGTGATTTACGCATTTACAGCATTGGCTATTTTTTTCCAGCTTTCCTTCCTGTTTTAGACTGTTTAAACAGCTTTCAGTCAAACCAAGTCTGTCTCAGGTTTGGAAGATGTCTGTGTTTTAGTTACAGTAAATGGATCACCAAGCTGTCTGACCAGTTCTGCTTGCATATTTCACTGATGACAGCCTCTCACACACACACACACACACACACACACACACACACACACACACACACACACACACACACACACACACACACACACATCTACATGCCCTTCCCAACACTCACATAGTCTGTGACTGCACAGATCTGATGTTAGTGCAACTTATGTCAACTCCACACCAACCTAGGTGCTGCATTATCAATGTTATACCTTATGTCTGCAACATATGTTTAAGTTTAAAAGAATCTCAACTCTCATGGCTTCCCTCGCTATCTTGAACTCTTGTGTTGTGTAGCCACCCGCGTAGTTACGTTGCCATCTTCCTCATTCTCACTCTCTCACGCACACCCCTGCATGTTCACACACACACACACACACACACACACACACACACACACACACACACACACACACACACACACACACACTTTTACTGCACTCAGTAATTTTACTTTGATAGTTTAAGTACATTTAGCTGATAATACTTTTTCTCCTTTTACCAAAGTAAGAATTTCAAAGCCAAACTTTAACTTCTGTTTATTGATACTTTTACCGCAGTACAGAATGATGTCACGGTAATTCTATAATGCAGTAAAAGTACAAACAACTCACTGCCAAAGTACAACTGTGTTTTGGATCCAATGTACCACGGCCAAGTTGATCAAAGCTGTCCGACCAGTTTTGACTCTCCCGACCAGTTTTCACTGATGTGAACTCAGAGAACATTCTGCTGTTGTTTAGACCTGAGAACTACCAACAGTAATACATGCTAATCATTCTCAAACCATCTCCTTTAACTCAGATGGACACTCGTTTAAAGAGGAGAGAGATGACCTCTCTCACTATAACCAGCTTTTCATCACAGGACACATTAGTCTCTCATCCCTCTCTAACATGTCACAGATACTGCAGAAAACGCTTGATGGTGTTTTAAGGCCACATCGTCTCCTTCCAGGCAGCGCTGCAACAGTTGACTTGAAGGCACCTAACCCTAAACATGATCTAATCCTAGTGCCTTCCAGGCAGCGCTGCCTGGAAGGCGACGTTGGGGGCTTAAAACACCGTAAACGTAGAAGACAGTGAATCAGCTCTTTCCATCAGGCACACTGAGCGGAGGCCTGTACAACCAGCCAAGATTTGGTTTTACCGAGGTAACTTCAGGTACAACACAGGGTTTTGGGTATCATGACGGTGGATCACTTGTTACTGGGTTAAATCGCTTTGGTCACTTATGCTGAACACCTAACCTGGTCGGGGGATCAGAGATCCACCGGTGTAAAAGCACCGCCTAATGACCAATCAATACTCAGTAGAGAACAGCGTCACCGTTCTTAGAAGATCAGGTGGAGCTCGGTGCGCGGAGAGAGAGAGGTGAGCTCATAAATGTTAAAACATTTAGAGACCAACAACACCGTTAACATTCCCTGATGGGTATTTTTATGAAAGATATAGATTTTCAGCAAAGGGAACTACGTATAGGCTATTTGTCGGCTTGTTGAGCCATGTGTTGCCAATGCCACACATCGGTTTGAATTATATTTTATGTTTTTTTATTTTCTCTCACGATCGCTTACCACTGCCAGGGTTGCAACTGAAATAATAGGCTAAAGCAACAATTGTTCATGGAAAGCACAAGTGTAATTATGGTCAGATCTTGTGCCTGACTGATGGGGAAGTGATATTGATAGGAGTTGTGATTCACGCATTTATAGTGTCGGCTATTTTCTTGCCAGCTTTCCTTCCTGTTGTAGGAAGCAGCGACTGTATTGCGTTTTGTCTGTAAAACCGTGACTGTGTTCTTCATATTTATGTAGAATTATAGTTTGCTCTTCTTATGTAAAATATGCAGGTCTGGTAGATGTTGCGATGCGATTGGTCATGCTGTGCGAACACTGCCTCTGTTATGTGAACGCGCCCGTCGCTGAATTGGGAAACCCTGGGTTGATTGAACTAGTTGTTAACCACCGTCGTAGCACAGCTTATGTGGGACCGCGGTTTTAGGTCAGGTGAAGCCGGGTAACTGAAAAGCATGTTGATCTGGATCCGTAGTACAGGACTCAGGTCCATCGAAGGACTCGGAGTCTCTGGGACAGTTGACACATGGACCGTGTAAACAGCTTTCAGTCAAACCAAGTCTGTCTCAGTGTTGGAAGATGTCTGTGTTTTAGTTACAGTAAATGGATCACCAAGCTGTCTGACCACTTCTGACACTCCTTCCATTTTTCTCTGATGACAGACGCTACTTTGTAATATTCCCCTCCCCTAGTATGCTCAACTGTTATTTCTTCCCAACTTTATTGTCACACACTTTTTGCACATCTACTGATCTACGTCGCTGTCTAGACCACATTCTGCACTAACTGTATATTAACTCTTTACTACATCTCAGCATTTATATAGACTGTCTATTCATGCATATTGTATTATTACTGATCTACATCACTAGCTAGACCACCATTTGCACTAACTGTATATTGTCTTTTCTCTACATTCAGCATTTATATTACTGCTTACTGTGTTATTACTGATCTACCTCACTTAATAGACCACAACCTGCACTAATATTATTGACTTCACACTACACTTTAGCATTTATCTAGACTGTCTATTCATATCTATTGTGTTACAACTGATTCTACTTCACTAACTAGACCACTAGACTAACTGTTTATTGACTCATTACACCATCGACTCTTTACACCATCTCAGCAGTGATATTTACTCTCTGATCATGTATTGCATATCCATCGACTTACTTACACCTCACTACGTACCAGCATTTGTAATGCCCACTTAATCTGCACTTTATGTAGCATATTGTATTATGTGTTATTGTACTGTATTGAATGTGAAACTATTTGTTGTCTTGCACGCCTATGCTTTTCTTGGCCAGGTCACCGTTGCAAATGAGAACCTGTTCTCAACAGCCTACCTGGTTAAATAAAGGTTAAATAAATAAAAAGACACACACACACACACACACACACACACACACACACACACACACACACACACACACACACACATCTACATCCCCTTCCTGACACTCAGATAGTCTTTGACTGCACAGATCTGATGTTATACCTTATATCTGCAACGTATACTTAAGTTTCAAAGAATCTCAACTCTCATGGCTTCCCTCGCCATCTTCAACTCTTGTGTGGTGTAGCCACCCACGTAGTTACATCAACATCTTCCTCATTCTTACTCTCTCACGCACACCACTGCATGTTCACTCACACACACACACACACACACACACACACACACACACACACACACACACACACACAACTTTAACTTGTACTAACAAAGTCATTTGTTGGTACTTTTACTGCAGTACAGAATGATGTTACGGTAATTCTGTAATGCAGTAAAAGTACAAACAACTCACTGTCAAAGTACAACTGGGTTTAGGATCAGATGTACCACGGCCAAGTTGATCAAAGCTGTCTGACCAGTTTGGACCCTCCCTGTTTTTCACTGATGTGAACTCAGAGAACATTCTGCTGTTGTTTAGACCTGAGAACTACCAACAGTAATACATGCTAATCATTCTCAAACCATCTCCTTTAACTCAGATGGACACTCATTAGAATCATAGTCTATCTCTAAAAATCTGAAGAACAACCCAGAAAGAACCATTTCTTCTGTCCAGTCAAACAGATTGAATCAAAGTGATTCTGTTCATCAACCATTTCCAGATTCCTCTGGTCAGATTCTCACCTGCTGAAGTCTCTTCAGGTCACTTTCCAGACACTTTCCTCCTTCATGTGTCGAGGAAACTCTGGGAGAGAAGAAGCTGCTCATTGGCCCTCGTCAGTCCTGGTGTCGATGTGCATTTGATCTGAAGACGCCGTCACAGTTCATAACTTCAGAGTCAGAGAGACGTCAGAACCAGTCCAACCTGTCCACACACCCAGTCAGTGTGAGAGAAGTCCCCCATCAGATGATGGAGTTCTACTATCTGTCCACTAGATGGAGCTAACTGACCATCTAATGAGATAAAGATCAGCAACTGGTACAGCAGCAGATATCTCTCCAAGTGGCCTCCGTGTCACATATTACTTTGATACTTTAAGTACATTTACCTGTTAATATTTACTACCTTAATACTTTATTTACACTGCTTGTTTTTGTCCAACATTTACCTTTACATGTAGCGCTCCCTCACTCTTGGCTGAGAAGAAAATCTCCAAATTAAAACAATAAAAGCATCTTTCTCCTGACTGCAGCTCGCAAATCAACACAGCAAAAGCAACAACGTTAAAAATGAATTTAAATATCTTCTCACATCTGTTGACGGGTCTCTAGAGCACAGGCGGCGCCCAACCTGTGTGACCTCATGTTGCAGTGGATTGTGGGATACGCTTCATGCTGGAAGCTGCACTTTATATTCTAGCTGGAAGGAAATAAAAGGGGGGTGCGTGGGATTGCCCCCTTTCTGGTCTACATGTCCCTGCCTCTGCTGATTTATTTTTATGTCCGGTGGTGACAAAATGTACCCCCCCCCTCCCCCAAAGTGATTAATGATGCTTCACCAATAGACCATATATTATATACCTAAAATAGAAGTATTTAAACTCTACTGGCGGCTACATTGCACGCGTAACATAAGCAGAGCTGATGTTCCAACACTACGCTTCCACCATAACCATCAGACTGGAGACAGCAGGCAGAGAGCAGCGTAGTGGTGCATATGCTCCACACAGATCCAATCTACAAGGTAGAAACAGGACAGGCTTCTATTTAGAGTTTTACCAGAGGTGTGTGTGGCCCTTTCACACAGAAATGGATCATAAAGTGTCTATATTTCTTTTAAATTAAACTACCGATATACAGGAAATGACTTAATGACTGTCAGTGAGCGTGTTGGCAGTTTGGTTTGGAGAGTTTGTGTTTTTATTTCTTGTTTTTGTGTCCTCTGACAACAGCTGACAGTAGATTAACGTTTTCACAGCTCTGTGCCGGCTCCAAAAAAACTGAAGAAACAACAACAATCCCAAAGCAAAAGCTCTCCGTCTGGCCTGGGACTCCCACAATCCTCCACCGGGTGGCGCTGCAGGTGGAGCCGGTTAAAAGATACATTCCACGGCACATACGCTCCGCTAACAGTCTGCATACGTTACGCCTTCACTGTAGCCAAAGCGTGAGTAAAGCTCTGTAACGTCAACAGTCTTTAGTGGGGGAGATAAACTACAGAGCTCCGGGGGAGCAGTTGTTTAGCTGCTACAGAGATCTGTTGGATCAGCAGCAGTTTGAAGATGTGTTTAGAGGCCAAGAGGGGACTGGGAGCTCCATATCCATGGGACTGAAAGAGGGGTCATTATGGCACGTTTTCTTTTGTTGTGCATGATTTAAAAAAAATGCAATGTGACAGCATTTTGGAGCATTATTATGACCATATCTGTGTCTAAAACAGTTAGTTGTGATGCTCAGATTGATTTTACATCCACTTGGCTTCGGTACTGTCCAAAACTGCTGGAGTCTGTGATGAAGACTGAAGCTAAAAGTTCAGATATAATATTCACAAAGTCAACATGAATTAAAGTGGTTGGACTCCCAGTGTGTGTGTTGGTTGGCTGTCCCAGCTGATTTCTGCTGATTGGAAACATCTCCAACTTTCCATCCGACAACTGAAGAAGGAAAGTGAACCGACAGCAGCACCTGCGAATGCAAATGCAATTGCTTGTGATTTGTGCGCCGAGTTTGTTCACATAAAATGTGCAAACATAGATCGTAAAACATACACCTTGGCTGTAAAAGCTCAGGCAAACATTCAGCTGGTGTGTAATGCCTGTTGCGTTATGGAAATGTGCTCCCCCGATATCCTGGATTATAAACGAGAGGATATATCTTTTGGGGAGAAAGATAGTGTGATCACAGAAGAAACGTCCCTGGACTTTTTAAACCAAAGAGGATTACATTTTATTCATCTGAACGCAAGGAGCTTACTTCCCAAAATGGATGAAATAAGGCAGTTCACTGCAAGGACAAAAGCTGCAGTGATTGCCGTGACAGAGACATGGTTGGATAGCTCCATTGAGGATAAGGAAGTTGAATTGCCAGGCTTCTACTGTTACCGGCGAGACCGCAATAGAAACGGAGGAGGGGTATGTCTGTTTATCAGGACTGATTTATCTTTTATCCCATGCCCGGAAATACAGATAGAGACACTGGAAGCTGCCTGGGTTGAAATTTGACTGCTTAAAACAAAGCCTATTGTTGTAGGCGTGTGTTACAGACCCCCCAAACAAAATGATTTTTATGAATTATTAGAATCAATATGTATTGACAGTAATGTGTTGATGGAGAGAGAATGTATTGTTTTAGGTGATTTTAATACGAATTTGCTTATGTCCACAAAAAATGGGCTGTTGGAAAAGTTTTTACATTACTGTAAAGTGCTTGGTCTGGAGCAACTCATAATGGAGCCAACCAGAGTAGATGGGTATTCTAAATCTATTCTGGATCTGGTGTTGGTTACTGATAGAAACAATATCAGCTGCTCTGGGGTTTTGGATATTGGAATCAGTGATCATAAAGTTATTTTCTGTACTCGCAAAATTTCAAAAATTAAAATAGGATCAGGGTTTCATCGTTCCTTAAAAATAAGATGTACAAGACAATATTCTAAGGAGATATTGGAGGGTAAACTGGCTGAACAGGATTGGAGTACAGTTATTAACAGTAATGATGCCGATTGGGCATGGGAATTGTTTAAGGAGAAGTTCTTAATAGTATTGGATATGGTTGCACCAATGAGAGAAATTAGAGTGAAACAGAAGAGGGCCAAATGGATGACTACTGAAATTATTGATTTAATTAGACAGAGAGACCACTATTTCAGGAAGTATAAGAAGTTAAATATGCAACATGATTTTGATAAATATGTAACCAAAACCAAGCAAGATATCATATACAGAAGGCTAAAGCTGACTACTATGCTGAAGCAGTGACAGAGAATATTCACCAACCAAAGACATTATGGAAAATTCTTAAAGAGTTAGGTGCAGGGAAAATAATTAGTAACAGCTGTAACACTGGGATTGACATTGATAATGCTATTTGCTTTGATAAAAAGGTGATATCAAATCATTTCAATATGTTTTTTACTACTGTTGCTGCCAACTTGGCTTCACATTTACCAACAGGAGCTGGAAAGTATGGGGTATCCTCCCTGAACTCCCTTTATCAAGATGTGTCATCAGATACATTCAATCTGAGTCTAGTACCTAAGGAGAGGATTATAGAAATGTTAGCTTCTTTATCTACTAATAAAGCTACTGGCATGGATCATATTCCAGCCAGATTCTTAAAGGATAGTGCTAATGCTATTGGTGAGGTTATTGCACATATCATAAATTTGTCCATACAACTAGGTAAGGTTCCAATTGAGATGAAAAGGGCCAGGGTACTCCCCTTGTTTAAGAAGAACAGTATGACAGATATGAAAAACTATAGACCAGTGTCAATATTACCAAGTGAATACAAAATATTGGAGAGAGTGGTTTTTGATCAAGTGGAGAGGCATTTGATCAAGAATAATCTGTTATATGACCACCAATCTGGATTTAGATCTGCTTACTCCACTGACACATGCCTCACTTATCTTTGTGATTACATCAGACAAGAAAGTGAAAAAGGTAACTATACTGGCATAGTGTTACTGGATTTACAAAAAGCATTTGACACAGTGGATCACTCTATTCTTTTATCTAAATTACAATGCATGGGTTTTGGGAAGGCTTCTTTAAAATGGTTTAAATCATATTTATCAGAAAGATAAATATGTTGCCCTTACATCCATAGTTATGAAATGTTTTGAAAAAATAATTTTAAAGAAACTTCTCCATAAGCTTTCACCTCTTTTAGACCAAAATCAATTTGCTTATCGTGCAGAGAGAGGTGTTGAGGATCCGCTGCTATTTTTGATTAACAGCATTCATGAGCACCTTGAGAATGCTAAGAGCCTGGTCAAGATTGTGTTCATTGACTTTAGCAGCGCTTTTAATACAATCCAACCCCACCTGTTGGTGGAAAAATTGGTGCATTTGGAAGTAAATCCCCAATTGATTATTTGGATCAATAACTTCTTGACGGATCGCAGTCAGCAAGTCAGATTTAATTCATGTATATCATCCTTAAAAACTATAAACACAGGGGCACCACAAGGGTGCATTCTGTCGCCTATTTTATACACATTGTACACTAATAATTGTCAAGCCTCCTCGTCAGCTTACACTTATTTTAAACATGCTGACGATACAGCATTAGTTGGTTTTTTAAAATCTGACATTTCTTCTGTGAATGACTTCCAGAGGGAATTCCAGGGTCTCACTCAGTGGTGTTCTGACAATTTTCTTGAAATAAATGTGAAGAAAACAAAAGAGATGGTCATAGATTTCAGCAAAAACAGAATTATAGTCCCCCCTTCTAAGATCAATGGTGAACTTGTAGAGAGAGTCTCAACCTACAAATATTTGGGAGTTGAAATGCGTGTTTGGTAACATGCATGTTAAGGACCAGAAGAGACTGCAGCGTGTGATCAAGATGGCCAGTGGGATCATGGGACTTGATCAGGTGTCAGCAACTCAGCTGTACAATGAGCTTATCCTAAAAAAGACCGACCAAGTCCTTAATGACCCCACTCACCCTCTTCATCATAAATTCATGAGAAGCAATAGGTCAACTGGTAGAATTTTACAACAGAGAATTAAAACCGAAAGGTACAATAAATCATTTGTGCCTACAGCAATCAGACTGTATAATGACCATGCACATTGCAAATACTTTGATCCCGCACTGGCACTTTAACTTTGTCATTTCTTTAGTATTGTTTATTTTTTGTATTGTGATTGTTGACTTCTGTTATTGTCATTCCCATTGTACTGTAACGTTTTTGTTATATACATGTTTATTGGTTTGTCTGGGGTGTCTATATGTTTAGAGAATATGTTGTGACAAGAGTGCAAAATGAATGACCACATGAATTTCCCCTTGTGGGATAATAAAGTTCACCTTGACCTTGACCTGGACCTTGAAATCAAACTTTGATGGAGTCCTGTCTGAACCCATGAACATAACTTGTGGTGTACCCCAAGGCTCGATATTAGGCCCTTTGTTATTCCTAATATATGTAAATGACATGCCAGCTGCAGTCAAATGTCAGTTATTTTTGTATGCCGATGATTCCTCATTGCACTTAGGGAAATCTGAGTGCATCCTATTTGGCACTAAACGTAAGTTACAATGGATGTATAAAAAAGAAATCTGGATTCAGCGTTCAAGGCGGAGCCCCGTTCATTCGCTTGCATGTAACCTGTTGCATGCATATAGCCAAAAAAAAAGAACTGCCTAATATAAAATTGGCACAATGATTGGCGCTTCTTCCACACTATGGGGCCCATGGCCCATATATGAATGCATAATAAAACCTCCCAATGTACAAAAGTGAAGCCAACATATTCTGGATACAGGCACTGTCATCTTTTTGGAGCCAGAGTCTGCGCAGTAGTGATTGGGCATTGGAGCCGCAACAGCTAAACACCCGCTCAACCATTGCTAGTCAATCACAGCTGTCAATCAAGATGTTTCACCCTGTTTTTATAGCATCAAATAGCTAATCCAAACCAAACTGATAAGAAACAAATATCAGTGTGATAAGAAATACCTAAAATAAGAGTAAGTACAATCTTTGGGAAAAAAATTATTTGACATGTGTGATTTTTTTAGTTTGACTCATGTCCCACCTGCTAACATAGCGTTTGAGGGATTGAGGACATATACATTTATATCTGATGGTATGTGTTTGTCAAGGGGCGGAAGTCTATGTTTATTTGTGCATGCTTTTATTGGATTTGCTGTGTTTTTATATTTTATAGCGCATGCTTTTATTGTGAAATGTGTGGTGTTTTTAATGTTTACTTCCACCAGTGAACATTTTAGCAGGCCTAATTAGGCTAATGACTTTCACCTGGGACTGAGAGGGGGCTGATTGGCCCTTGTATAAAAAGGGCAGAACCTTAGAGGAGCCAGGAGAGAGGCCTGGATGAACACCAGTGAAGATGCTGAGATACGACAGAGCATTCGAAACAGGCGGCGAAGCAGACAGGAGATCAGACGAAGACACACAGAAAAACAACCTTAGAGCGCCCTGAAGCTACAGCGAAGAAACACAAGCACTGACCGCTAGCGGCAAAAAGTGGGAGAGTGTGAAACCTCTCCCTCCCGCGTAAGTCTCTTTTTAGACCGGGGTTAGGTGGTGGTAAACGTTATGAAGTGGTAGCAGATGCTAAGGACGTTACTGGCCAGAGTTTTCTGTTCCAGGTAATGCTCGAGGAAGGTCACACACGGAAAGGAAACTGGATGCCAGCAGAACCCTGTGGACATTTTAAAGTCAAGACTCCCGTTCTGTTTGGACTGTTTTTAGTTTGTTGTTTTTAAATTTTATTTATTATTTTAAGTAATTTTTATTTTTTTATCCTTTTGTTAAAATACATGTTACTCCTTTTGGTTTTTACTCCTTGTTTTGAATACACAGTTTTTACTGCTCTCCCCCGGTAAAAAAGAACCTTTTTTGATCTTTGACTCTTAATTGGAATTGTTGTAGTTTTAAGAGGTCCTAGGCCTCAGTATCAAAACCTAGGTGGCGTTGTTGGCCTTTTTTTTTTTTTTTTTTTTTTTTTTTTTTTTTTAAATGTGCAATTTTACTTTAACACGCCTACCCCCCCCTCCCTTTATGACATGTGGTTTATAGTGTGTACTGGGCTCCCCTGCAGAGAGCTGGATGAGAGAGCAAGTACTCAAGACCTGTGGGCATGGTTCTTTGTTTCAGAAGTTATGATTACTAAAAGTAAATTCATAACATTTGGTGTGACCATTTTTATATTCAATCAGTTTTTGTTCCATTAAACTCTTCCTCTAACTTAAAGGCAAATCATTTAAATTATAGAGTCTCATTCGGCTGACTGTGTAAAGCCTCCACCTGCTTTGTCTCCTCTCTGTTTGAATGCACTACCAGGATCTGCATGCATTACATGGAATACAATAGATTTCCCCAAGAGTAAATCCCAAATTCTGATATAATTACTCTATCTTTCGGTATCTGAAGTGAGTGATCTGACAAATATGGATTCAGTGCTATGGGTATATTGCTACAGTGTTCCCCTTATGTTCATTTAAGTCTATTTAAATTTACTTTTACATATTTCTTCCACAGTGCATAATATTAAAATGCTCTTTTCTCAACTGGCAGAATCTGAGAAGTCAGCAAGCAAGACACCTGTGGTGAAGATGTTAAAGCATTAGACATCCTGCAAAGAAACATTTTAAATATATATTTAAAGCGCCCATATTATGCTCATTTTCAGGTTCATAATTGTATTTTAAGGTTGTACCAGAATCGGTTTACATGGTTTATTTTCAAAAAACACGTATTTTCGTTGTACTGCACAGCTCTCTCTCACTGCTGCAGATCCTCTTTTCACCTGGTCTCTGTTTTAGCTACAGAGTGAGACCTCTTTTCTTCTTCTGTACCATTTTTGATTGCACTCGCACATGCTCAGTGGCTCAGATGTAGATCATGTCAGCTAGCTATCTCCATAGACAGTAAAGAGGTTGTTTCTCCAACCTCGGTCAGTTACAAGGCAGAATTAGCAGGGAGATTTCTTCTAAACGAGGGTGCACATGTAAGTAGTTCTTTGGTAGATTATGGTGAACTTGTGTGTGTTGTAACAGTGCTTTGCTATTGAGAATGACTGTAGCGGTTAGCCAGCTTGTTTCGGCTTGTGACGTAGAAAGCCGTGCAGATTTTGAACAGCTCACCCGGAGACTGAAGGAAGGACACATTCAGAAACCGTATCTCACTCAAAACCGCATGGATGGATTTTTTTCAAAGTTTGTATGCGTGTGGAAGCACAAGAGACACAAAATAACACCCCAAATCCCAGATAAAGTGATTTTATTTTTTTTCATAATATGGGCACTTTAAATAAACTTATTGAATTTAGCTTATTCACGTAACCCCTAAATAAAGAATATACTACATACCCTTCTCATCTCCGTTGTAATGTAAAGGTCATTTGGTCCAGGTGCATCAGGCCAGAGACAGAACATGCAGGTGAAAGATAATCCAGCTAGGAAGACAGACCAGCCATGTGTTCCCAGAGACACAGCCGTCTTCTAAGGTAAACAAAAATATATTCAAGGCGGAAAATAACTTTTATGACCAAAGCCTGTCTGAGAATATATTTCCCAGTTTGTTTACTGTTAGAAGATGGCTGTGTGTCATGTTATGATTTTTTAACGTGGGAAGGACACAATCACAACAATGTAACATGTTCATTTTCCATCTTTGAAACATGGAGCAGTAGGCTGTTGAAACCAGTTACCTGCAGGAGGTGCTGTTAATGCTGGCCGCCAGACAGCATTACAGCACGCACGGAGATGAGAAGGGTATGTATTGACTTGTCTTACTCTGGGGGATGAATAAGCTAAATTCCCAAGGGGCGTGTTCCTTTTAAATAAATGATGACGATATAACAAATAACCTGAATATACTGTATGTGTGTTGTCTCTTGTAATGAAGGCATTTGGTGTTTTATGATGCTAAAACAGTCTCATATGTATTTACAACTTGTAAAACACAATTCACAAATGAATACAGAGTGATTTGTATTTGTAAATCTGTGTTGTATCTGTGCCTCTAATTTGTATAATAGGCATGCAAGAAAAACACATTTCTCATCAAGAATTCAAAGTAACATGTTGAGTAATGGATATACATTTTATGGTGAAGTATTCATTTAAGATTATCATTCATGTTTTGTTTTCATCTTTTAATAGTTACAGATTGCAAAGGCAAGCACCAGACTGCATGTTTTTGACATATTCCAAGATCAGCTAGTTTAAATACTTCTTGCATTGTGCCTCTGCTAATATCAATAATTTTTATATATTCAGGAAGTGTTTTATACAACTAATATAAATGATCAACTTTTCACTTTATGTTGTATTTTTGGTTTTCACATGTTTTATGGACAATCTCAACAATTAATGTATATATAATTCTATATGCTTTAAATATCAAAATTAAAGGATTTATTAAATAACACAAAATTAACGTGTCTTTTATTCCTCTTTTATAAGTCTGATAGACTTACATCAGAAGAATAAATACACACACAATTTTTGTGAAAAAATATTTGAGATAAATATTTGAATATATATATCAGTGATGTTGAGGAGGTATACATTATGTCTGCATGTGAAAAGATGAAAGCAAGCAAAAAATAAATGACTGATGCATACTATCCTAAGGATTACAAATTTGTAATGCTTTCTGTATTGTGTTTCTTGTGTTTGGGCCTGCAAAGCACTTTCATGATTGTGTAAAGTGCTTTATGAATATTTTAATTACTTAAACACATGACATTTTTATTATACATTTCTACTGTTTACAGTGTATGATTTTTACTTCTTCCACACCTTAATCCACGTTTAATCATTTATGTATGCCTCAAGCCCATGTTATGGAAATATTTTGAAGTTAACCTGCGCAAAAAATATATTGGACTTCCTTCTCTGTATTAAAAAAGTTCAAGGTGTTTAATACCAGAGCCCCTAACACACAACATACACGTAGTGCTTTTTATCCAATGAATTGGAAAAATACATGAAAATGTTCATAAGATCAAATGGATTTACAATAAATAAACATGACGTTTTGTCATTCAGTTATACCACATTAATTTCCCTGATTCAAGGTACAACTGTCTTTTCATTGTAGTGTGCAAGTAATTTGATACTTAAGCCAAATGGACATCTCAACTATTCATATTTCTGGTAATTAAAGCCATCAGTGTGATAATGAAAATATTGTTTGGAGATTATACAGTGAAATATGTCTTAATGTTGCCTAGTAGAGGGTTGTTTTTGACAATGATGATGAAGATATGTAAAAGGGGACTGAGCCTAAAATCTGAACCTCTGTTTAATCAAAAAAAACTTTCTTGCACCTTCAATTCAACTCAATTTTATTGATAGTATCAAATCATAACAAGAGTTATCTCGAGACACTTTACAGATAGAGTAGGTCTAGACCACAATCTATAATTTACTAAGCCCCAACAATTCTAATAATTCCCCCAAGAGCAAGCAGTGGCGAGGAAAAACTACCTATTAGGAAGAAACCTCAGACAGACACAGGCTCTTGGTAGGCGGTGTCTGACGGTGCCGGTTGGGGATGTGATGAACATCGGCAATAATAGTCACATTAAAGATAAGATAACAGTGACTTCAAATGGTAGTCGTAGTAGTTCATGTCATATCAGGGCGCTGCAGGGCGTTACAGGATGTAGTGTGGCACAGCAGAGTGTGGATGAACCTTAAGTGCAATCTAGATACTTCTTATGATTTGGGGAAATTGATGTTTTGTGCTCCAACTGTCGACAAATAAAATGGTTGAGGCGACTTTATAGATCCGCAAGCAGCTTCTATGGAGCAACTGTAACCCTTTGAATGTTTGTCACGGTGACCGTGTAGGATGTTGCATTCAGAAGCTGTTCTCTGAAAAACTTAATGGAGAAAAAACAGAATAAACATCAGAAGATCCACCTCATTCACTTCATCCCACAATGTATCTTGTGTACATGCATTATTGTTGATATGTCATGGATGTTAGTTGAAGAGCCTTTACAAAAATGGTTATTTTACAGAACTGATTAACATACCTGTTTCACACCTTCAATGATGGTTTCATTGCTGACCACTCCAATGGAAGTTATCTTCATCTGTAGATGTACCAGTGATTCCAAGCCTGTAGGGATAAAAAACAAACATTACATCTGTAAATTGATTTAAAAAAAAAACTTTGTGTATGTCAATGTAAAGTAATTCTGTGTTCGTGAGTTGTTGGGGCAGTTGTGTCCTTAAACATACCATTGATGCATGGATATTCATATATTTAACCAAGCTATAAAATGCATTTCAACTGCCTAATGATTTGGCTCTTAATCCATTTAAATGTTGAACTCACTTGTCGAGTAAATTGACAATAATTATAGTTTCAATTTGTGACCCATCAAACTGGAACACGTATTTGGTAAAAAATATCTATGTCAGGATGACCTTAACCCTTCATTTATTGCTTTGAGCCATACATATTTTGTGAAAATCCTGTTTTACACCACAGAGAGTGAATGAAAAAGGAAAATTAAAATGGGTTATGAGTAATATACCGTGGGCCGCAGTTGTTGTCGTTGTCGTTGCTGCAGCTGTGGTTGTTGTTGCTGCAGCTGTGGTTGTTGTTGTTGCAGCTGTGGTTGTCGTTGCTGCTTCGGTGGTTGTTGTTGGGGCAGCTGTGGTTGTCGTTGGTGCAGCTGTGGTTGTCATTGGTGCAGCTGTGGTTGTTGTTGGGGCAGCTGTGGTTGTCGTTGGTGCAGCTGTGGTTGTCGTTGGTGCTTCTGTGGTTGTCGTTGGGGTAGCTGTGGTTGTCGTTGCTGCAGCTGTGGTTGTTGTTGCTGCTTGTGTGGTTGTTGGGGCAGCTGTGGTTGTCGTTGCTGCTTCGGTGGTTGTTGTTGGGGCAGCTGTGGTTGTCGTTGGTGCTTCTGTGGTTGTCGTTGGGGCAGCTGTGGTTGTCGTTGGGGCAGCTGTGGTTGTCGTTGCTGCTTGTGTGGTTGTTGGGGCAGCTGTGGTTGTCGTTGCTGCTTGTGTGGTTGTTGGGGCAGCTGTGGTTGTTGTTGCTGCTTCAGTGGTTGTTGTTGGGGCAGCTGTGGTTGTCGTTGGTGCTTCTGTGGTTGTCGTTGGGGCAGCTGTGGTTGCCGTTGGGGCAGCTGTGGTTGTCGTTGGTGCAGCTGTGGTTGACGTTGGTGCTTGTGTGGTTGTCGTTGGGGCAGCTGTGGTTGTCGTTGCTGCTTGTGTGGTTGTTGGGGCAGCTGTGGTTGTCGTTGCTGCTTGTGTGGTTGTTGGGGCAGCTGTGGTTGTCGTTGCTGCTTGTGTGGTTGTTGGGGCAGCTGTGGTTGTTGTTGCTGCTTCGGTGGTTGTTGTTGGTGATTCTGTGGTTGTTGTTGGGGCAGCTGTGGTTGTCGTTGGTGCAGCTGTGGTTGTCGTTGGTGATTCTGTGGTTGTAGTTGGGGCAGCTGTGGTTGTCGTGGCTGCAGCTGTGGTTGTTGTTGCTGCTTGTGTGGTTGTTGGGGCAGCTGTGGTTGTCGTTGCTTCTGTGGTTGTCGTTGGGGCAGCTGTAGTTGTCATTGCTGCTTCGGTGGTTGTTGTTGGAACAGCTGTGGTTGTCGGTGAAGCAGCTATGGTTGTCGTTGCGGCTTCTGTGGTTGTCGTTGGGGCAGCTGTGGTTGTCGTTGCTGCTTCGGTGGTTGTTGTTGGAACAGCTGTGGTTGTCGTTGGTGCAGCTGTGGTTGTCGTTGGTGCTTCTGTGGTTGTCGTTGGGGCAGCTGTGGTTGTTGTTGCTGTTTGTGTGGTTGTTGGGGCAGCTGTGGTTGTTGTTGGAACAGCTGTGGTTGTTGTTGGAACAGCTGTGGTTGTCGTTGCTGCTTCGGTGGTTGTTGTTGGGGCAGCTGTGGTTGTCGTTGGGGCCGCTGTGGTTGTCGTTGGTGCTTCTGTGGTTGTCGTTGGTGCTTCTGTGGTTGTCGTTGGGGCAGCTGTGGTTGTCGTTGCTGCAGCTGTGGTTGTTGTTGCTGCTTGTGTGGTTGTTGGGGCAGCTGTGGTTGTTGTTGCTGCAGCTGTGGTTGTCGTTGCTTCTGTGGTTGTCGTTGGGGCAGCTGTAGTTGTCGTTGCTGCTTCGGTGGTTGTTGTTGGAACAGCTGTGGTTGTCGGTGAAGCAGCTATGGTTGACGTTGCGGCTTCTGTGGTTGTCGTTGGGGCAGCTGTGGTTGTCGTTGCTGCTTCGGTGGTTGTTGTTGGAACAGCTGTGGTTGTCGTTGGTGCAGCTGTGGTTGTCGTTGGTGCTTCTGTGGTTGTCGTTGGGGCAGCTGTGGTTGTTGTTGCTGCTTGTGTGATTGTTGGGGCAGCTGTGGTTGTTGTTGGAACAGCTGTGGTTGTCGTTGCTGCTTCGGTGGTTGTTGTTGGGGCAGCTGTGGTTGTCGTTGGTGCAGCTGTGGTTGTCGTTGCTGCAGCTGTGGTTGTTGTTGCGGCTTCTGTGGTTGTCGTTGGGGCAGCTGTGGTTGTCGTTGCTTCTGTGGTTGTCGTTGGGGCAGCTGTGGTTGTCGTTGCTGCTTCGGTGGTTGTTGTTGGAACAGCTGTGGTTGTCGTTGGTGCAGCTGTGGTTGTCGTTGGTGCAGCTGTGGTTGTCGTTGGTGCTTCTGTGGTTGTCGTTGCTGCAGCTGTTGTTGTTGTTGCTGCTTGTGTGGTTGTTGGGGCAGCTGTGGTTGTCGTTGGTGCAGCTGTGGTTGTCGTTGGTGCTTCTGTGGTTGTCGTTGCTGCAGCTGTTGTTGTTGTTGCTGCTTGTGTGGTTGTTGGGGCAGCTGTAGTTGTCGTTGCTGCTTCGGTGGTTGTCGTTGGGGCAGCTGTGGTTGTTGTTGCTTCTGTGGTTGTCGTTGGGGCAGCTGTGGTTGTCGTTGCTGCAGCTGTGGTTGTTGTGGCTGCTTCTGTGGTTGTTGGGGCAGCTGTGGTTGTTGTTGCTGCTTCTGTGGTTGTTGGGGCAGCTGTGGTTGTTGTTGCTGCTTCTGTGGTTGTTGGGGCAGCTGTGGTTGTCGTTGCTGCTTCTGTGGTTGTCGTTGGGGCAGCTGTGGTTGTTGTTGCTTCTGTGGTTGTCGTTGGGGCAGCTATGGTTGTCGTTGCTGCTTCGCAAAAGAAATCGCAAATATAGGCTTTTAAACCAAATAATACTAACAGAAAATGTTTCAGGCAACTCAAAAGTAATGCAAAAGTAGTGTAAAGCATTACAATTCAGAGACAGCAATATTGTAATGTAAATAAATACTCTCAAATGACAGTAACTAATAATCCATAATGTATTACATTTTGGAAGTAACTTGCCCAACACTGGTGGACATGTAGGCTACTACTTGCATGTGCATGTGTGTGTGGGTATAGGTATTCTTATTTTGTGCCCTGGGCCTGTGGTCATGATAACCCATCCCTGAATAGAATATTTAAATGTCTATGTCTATTTGTAACTAAGACTGCTACAAAGCACAAATCATTTTAAACATCTTTTTAAAAGCCAGACAGTGGCACCTGATGCTGTCTGCCAGCCAGGATTTCTGTTATGCTCATTTATTGTCCTACAACATCCTTGACAGAGGACCATTCAGGCAGTAAATGTCACATTGGAAATTAGTCAAAGCAATTAACCAATATTTGTTCTTTATTTACACTGTTGGAATTATGTTTACGTTGTTTTCAACCAACTACAAATAATATTTTTTTAAAGGAGAGATGAAGTGTAGGCAGTAACAGCTTTGAATATAAAAACAGACTGAATCCTAAAAGATCTTCTGAACACTTCTAATGTCTCCAGTCTACTGTGATACAATATTGTACCAAATAGCAATATTAGAATGTAAAATACAAACAATCAAAGACATAAAAATAGCACTTGAATAGTTACTTTGTCCAGAGGATGCATGTAAATATCCAAACAAAAATATCCAACAAAGGATTTTTCTTTCCATGACGACTGGTGTTACTTCTCACCACTCCAGGTACAAAGGGAAGTGTTTTATCAGTGATTGTAATTTCTGCATAGTTTGTAAATTACTCCTCCTTCTGGGGGAGTGACAGCGCCTTGGCAACAGAGGCTTCTTTCTTATAACCTGAAAAACCAGAAAACAGACACATACAAAAGAAATACCGAAATACATCTGCAGTAACTTTACCCCATGCAGCATTGGGTTGATAATCCAGTTTAATTGCTGTGTGAGTCAGCTTCTAGTAAGTCATGCTTTGGAAGGCTGTAGTCTTTGTATGAACGTTTTACATCAGTGAAATTATTCTTTTCTCAAAGAATTACATTTCACATTTTAAGTTATTGCCAAGATGGGAAATGCTTATTTACAGTAGGTGTAGTTTAGTCTTTTGGGTAGAATGTGTTTGATTATGTTCGGTTGAATACCACAGGGAATACCACAGGGAAGACTTTTGCTCAGCCATAGATTTAATACACAGGCATTCGTTTTGCCATGGGAATGATTAAGTAATGCAGGACAAATAAGTAGGTAATTATTCATAGTTTAATTGTAGTACTCCACTGAGGATCACCTTGGTTTTAGAACTGACTTAGCTTGTATCTAGTAACAATAAATCAAACAGAAAGGAATGTCATCACCCATGAAAATTGTGATACATTGTTGTGCTCTTGCCAAAGCCAAACCATTGTTGGAAAACCCCATCAATGTTGCCATACAGGTTTCTAATTCATGTGATGCTGGAGCTGCTCCCCCCGCGACCCGACACCGGATAAGCGGACGAAGATGGATGGATGGTGATGCAATTTGTTTTCATTTGCTAGCAGGTGACGCTGGCTACAAGTCAAGAGGTGAGGCAGGAAGTAGAATACCATGCCATCATCAGGCATCAGTTCCAGGAACTCTGTGGGGCTTGTCTCCATGGCAACCACAAATGAAGCTCAGTGCAAATTCTTTCAGGAAGACGTCATTAACCCAATCCAGAGCCGGCCCGAGGCATAAGCGAAAAACTCGATTGGGGCTGCTTGGGGGCCACCAGGGGGCCCCAAGCAGCCCCAATCGAGTTTTTATTTATTTATTTTTTTTCACATATTAAATAACTTAAACAAATGACACGAATGAATGCATAAATGAAGTAATGAATTATTCCAGACAAGAAAATTCTGATTCCATGATCAATCTACCTGCCTACAACTGCTGCGGTGTCTGCCAGCGTTTGAGTCATGCGCTTAAACTAGACACCTTGCGTCGCATGCATAGACAGTTCGTGCCGTGCGCATAGACAAGTTCAAAAGTCAAGAGATGGTAATGTTAAGACATTTCACAAAAAAGGATGTATCCCTCTGGTGTCGAAAAGAGAAAGAAGAAAAGGACAGAGGAGGAGAAAAAAAAGAGCAAGATAAAGGTATGTTTGCGTGATTATTTACAGTATGTTTTGTGCTCAGTTGAGGTAGCAGCTTTAGCTATGATAGCAATTAGTTAGCTAGCTAGCTAGTTAGTTAGTAAGGGTGTGACGAGATCTCGCGAGATTAAAACGTGACGAGACTTCTCGTCGAGGTGAAAAGTTGTCTCGTGAGGCGATGTGATGTCAGCGTGATGGAGCGTGAAATTACTATTGAAGATCCCCCTGCCACTTTTAAATCATTTGTGTGGCAACATTTTGGTTTTCATTTTGGAAATAATAAACGGCGAAAGAGTGACAGACAAGACGAACGCAATATGTAAACATTGTAAGAAAAAAATGCCGAATACCGCGGCTAACACGAGCACTATGCAAAAACACTTACAGCACCACCACAGCTTTACTAACAACTGCACCCGCGACGAAAACATTAAAAGGGCAAACAACTCTAGAAGCATTTGCATCTCTGCCACCGGTAAGTGCAAGAGCCACGGCAATAACGAGGGACATAGGCGTTTTCATTGCAGCTGATATGAGGCCATTTTCTGTGGTGGAAAATGTCGGATTTTGGCGACTCCTAAATATCCTTTGCTGTCTCCACTTGCCAAAGCATACCTTTCCATCCCTGCTACCTCTGTTCCAAGTGAGCGTGTTATTTTCTTCTACAGGAGACATAGTTACTGCCCAAAGGTCTCAACTGCTGCCAGAAATAGTCGACATGCTTATATTCTTGAAAAAGAACATGACCATATCTTAGGCTGTTCTGTGTAGTTTATCTCTTTTTCATGCTTGAAGAAAAAAATTGTTTCTGTTTGCACTTGTAGTTTTGAGAGAGCAGTACTTTGGTTATTGATACACTTACTGTTTGCATTTAAAGTGTTATTTTTCTGTTATTTACACATTTTTTACACTTTTTATTTTTTTATGTTCAATTCATACGATCTCATGTGAAATTGTACAGGGCAGAAGCCAGTTGGTAGAGTTTATACAAAACATTTTGCAGTGTTTGCACATCCTTTACTGCATATTTCATTCATTAAAATAGTAAAAGAAAGTTAAATAACATTCATCATTAATAGTTGATTTCAAAATGCACCTAAATTGTTTTGCATTTTGTGATTTTTCAGTTGAATAAAAAAACTATTTTCCATTCATATATTTCATCATTGAGGATTTCTTTACATTTTTTTTAAAAATCTCGTCTCGTCTCGTTCTCGTGAACCCAATCTCGTGATGTGTCTCGTCTCGTGGAGTAAGCGTCTCGTCACACCCCTACTAGTTAGCTAACTGTCATGATCTTATATTAGCCATCACCAGAGAAGAATCCCCGCCATCAACAGTGACATGTCTGTGAAGGTGTATTTCACGTATCGATAGATATCGGTTTAAGTTGGAGAAAACAGCCGAAGGGGAACTTAGCTAACCTTCTAGGTGTAAGGGATGCCAGCTAGCATTGCTGTAGCTAGCTACGTGTTGAACGGACAGAGTCCTCTGTCTGCGTGCATGCTAGAAATGAATCGCCTATTTTTCACATGACACGCAAGCGTGTTGGAAGCGTTTCCAGGCAAAATAGAATAGGAAAAGATGTTAATGTCATTTTGACACAAATACATATAAATTACATGTTGTTTGAAAGTCTCTAGGTTTTGACATAAATGCAGATATAAATGTAATAAAAATCGATACAAATATTCTTTAGCCTATTTTGCCGTCAATACTGCCGACGTTATCTTTGCTGTAATCAAATCAGATATCAAATCTATCTATCTATCTATCTATCTATCTATCTATCTATCTATCTATCTATCTATCTATCTATCTATCTATCTATCTATCTATCTCAAACAAGCCTATTAGTATTATTCAGTCTTTGGCAGAGAGGAATCTTGCACTCAGGGGGTCTGTCGATACTTTGCATCAGGCCAACAATGGGAACTTCCTTAAAGAGGTGGAACTGATGGCAAAATTTGAGCCGGTGTTAAAAGACCACATCAGACGAATTGATAGTGGAATGCAGCACAACACGTACCTGGGTAAGACTATCCAGAATGAGCTGATAGAGTGTGTCAGTGACAAAATAATGGAGGTAATAGTGGCAGAAATCAAGGACTGCAAATATTATTCAATTATTTTAGACTGTACACCTGATGTTAATCACTGTGAACAAATGTCTGTTGTGGTGCGCAGAGTCACTCTGGGCAAAACACCAGAAATAAAAGAGCACTTTTTAGGATTTCTAATAGCTCCAGAATCCACTGGCCTGGGTTTATCCAATCTAATCCTTAACAGGCTTGAAGAATTGAACATTCCTTTTCAGGATTGTCGGGGACAGTCCTATGACAATGGGGCTAATATGAAGGTAAAAAACAAAAGGTGTGCAGGCTAGGCTATTGGTTAAAAATCAAAGAGCTTTTTATGTGCCTTGCAGTGCTCATACCCTAAATCTGACAGTCTCAGATGCGGCTAAAGCTTTAACGGATGGTTCTTGTTTTTTTGGAAATGTGGAGAAGGTGTACAATTTGTTCGCTGGGTCCACTCAAAGGTGGGCCATCTTACGGAAGTTTGTTGACCTCACCCTCAAGTCCTGGACTGAGACGCGCTGGGAAAGCCGGATTAAAAGCATTGAAGCTTTGCGCTACCAGGCAGAGAAGGTGGGGAAGCCCTGCTAGAAGTTAGAAATAAAGCAACTGACCCTGTGGTGGCTGTTGAAGCCAATTCCCTTGCGGAAGAAATAGGTTCATTTAGATTTCAGATTTGTTGTGTTGTCTGGTTTGACATTTTGTCTAAAATTAACATCACCAGCAAGCTTCTACAGTCAACCAACATGCAGCTTGATGTAGCTGTTAACCTTGTACAAAAGAACAAAGGCAAACTCATCAGTTACCGAAAAACGGGCTTCTGTGATGCACAGACATCTGCAAAAGAAATTTGTGTGCGGATGAACACAGAAGCAGTGCTGAAAGAGAAGCGATTGCTTTCTACAAAAAGGCACTTTGCCTATGAGGCTGCAGATGAGCCAATAGTGGATACTATGAAGAGGCTAGAAGTGTCCTTTTATAATGCTGTGGTGGACTGTAGCATTCAGTCGTTGGAGGCTAGATTTAAGTCTCTAAGTGAGGTTGAAGAAAACTTTGGAGTGCGGCTCAATTTTTGGGAGCTAGATCGAAAGGTCTGGAGGGAACAATGTGAGCTTCTTGGGGAAAAACTCTCTTGTGGAAAGGAGGCTGATATTGATGGTAGCGCACTGGCTGTAGAGATTGAGAGTCTTCCTGAACTTCCCCAAACTATGATGATCGGCCTTGAGCTTCTCACATACCTCTCACAAAATGAGATGTGTGAGCTTTACCCAAATCTTTGGGTTGCTCTCAGGATAGCCTGCACTCTGCCTGTGACAGTTGCCTCAGCAGAAAGAAATGTTTTAATCAAAAAATTGATTAAAACATACTTGAGATCATCAATGGCCCAGGAAAGACTTACATTGACACCCTAACTCGCAACCAGCAGGAAATAAATAATCTGTCCCAAACTTTTGTTTATCTCTCCTTGGAGCTCAACATTACACAAACTAAGGAGCTATGCTGTGGGGGCCGAGACAAGGCCTCACCTCTGTTCCAGCCACTTAGCATCCAGGGTCAGCCACTGGAACAAGTGCAGGTATTCAGGTACCTAGACACAGAAATAGACACTTCCCTGTCCTTCTCACAACACACAAACACAGCATACAAAAAAAAGCACAACAACGTCTCCACCTGCTCAGAAAACTCTGAACTTTTCAGATCAGCAAGGACATGTTAACTTTGGTTTACCGCTCCCTCATTAAATCAGTTGTCACTTTCAATATCTCTTCCTGGTACAACCAACTCAACATCAAACACAAAACAAGACTCTCATGTATAGTGAATCACGCTGCAGAAATAACTGCCTCCCCCCTTTTTGAATGTCTCTTTGTGACTGGAGCCTTGTGAAAGAATTTTTACTGTAACCCGTGTAGCAGACAATATCTTATTTGATCTGAAGACGCCGTCACAGTTCATAACTTCAGAGTCAGAGAGACATCAGAACCAGTCCAACCTGTCCACTAACCCAGTCAGTGTGAGAGAAGTCCCCCATCAGATGATGGAGTTCTACTATCTGTCCACCAGATGGAGCTAACTGACCTAGCCTCGTGAGACCGTCCTGATCTGGCAAGCTCCAGTTTTCCACTCGCAGATCAGTCTGGCATCTTGAGGCAGAGAAAATTTGGAGCCGTTAGCCAAACGACCGAGCCAATCAGCGTTGGTTTTGAGGTGGGTAAGGTGGTGATAGACCGATGGTTTATCCAACTGGCGGAGTTAGGTTATAACTGACCATCTAATGAGATAAAGATCAGCAACTGGTACAGCAGCAGATATCTCTCCAAGTGGCCTCCGTGTCACATATTACTTTGATACTTTAAGTACATTTACCTGTTAATATTTACTACCGTAATACTTTATTTACACGGCTTGTTTTTGTCCAACATTTACCTTTACATGTACCGCTCCCTCACTCTTGGGTGAGAAGAAAATCTCCAAATTAAAACAATAAAAGCATCTTTCTCCTGACTGCAGCTCGCAAATCAACACAGCAAAAGCAGCGGTGTTAAAAATAAATTTAAATATCTTCTCACATCTGTCGACGGGTATCTAGAGCACAGGCGGCGCCCGACCTGTGTGACCTCATGTTGCTGTGGATTGTGGGATACGCTTCATGCTGGAAGCTGCAAGCTTTATATTCTAGCTGGAAGGAAATAAAAGGGGGATGCATGGGATTGCAGGACATGTCTCCAGAAATTAAGATTTTTGTCCCCATGTGCAGCTGCAAACTGTAGTCTGGCTTTGTTATGGTGGTTTTGAAGTAATGGCTTTCTTCTCCCAGAGGAACCTTTTAGCTCATGGTGGTACAGGACTCGTTTACTGTGGATAATGACACTGTCTTACCAGTTTCAGCTAGCATCTTCACAAGGTCTTTTGCTGTCCTGGGATTGATTTGCACATTTCGCACCAAAAAACGTTCCTCTCTGGGAGTCAAAATCCGTCTCCTTCCTGAGCAGTATGATGGTTGTACATTCCCATATTTTTTATACTTGCGTATTATTGTCCGAACAGATGAACGTGGGACCTTGAGGCATCTGGAAATTGCCCCTAAGGATGAGTCACACTTGTGGAGGTCCACAATTCTTTTCCTGATGTCTTGGTTGATTTCTCTTGATTTTCCCATGATGTCAAAGAAAGAGGCTCTGTGTTTGAGGTGTGCCTTTATATGCATCCACAGGAGTGCCACCAATTAACTCAAATGGAATCAATTAACCTATCAGAAGCTTCTTAAGCTCAGAATGGAATCATCTGGAGTTTTCTTTTTGTTTAAAAACACAATAAACTTAGTGTATGTATACTTCTGACTTTGATGACAGTGATACAAAAATACATAAAAATTCTCCCTCGCTCGATTCTGACATTTAACAAATGCAAAAAATATTTCAATATTTATTGATCTAAAACAGAAAACGTTTACTCTGATTTAATGTATGACAGTAAAGAAATAAAAGTTTTTGTGTTTTTTTTCTGAAGTGTATGTAAATATCTGGTTCCAACTGTACATTCTTTAAGAAGCAATACATCCATAAAATGTACGTTTCCACTTGCCAAAAAGTGATCGTATCTCCTAGCTTGTGTTTGAACGGTTGTTTCTGAAGAGAAGATGAGAGCGAGCAAACAAGACACATGTTCATGTCTTCATCATCAAAATAATCTGCCTCAGGTTGAGCAGAATAAAAGTGAAATAAAAAGTGACAAAACTAAACTAAAGATTAAAGTCAAAGTAGCAATAGGCTACCACACAGTGTAGAAATACTCTGTTACAAGTAAAGATCCTGCATTAGAAAGTCTAATTGAGTCAAAGTAGGATACATACTTACTCAGCACTAACATGAAGTATTCAAAGTAAAAGTAAAAGTGTACATTTCAGAGTGTGAAATTATTATTTTTTTTTTTCATTTTTTTTATTTATTAAACAGGAAAAGATTAAAGACAATCAGGCCTGACTCTGTAAAACTGATTTTCAGCAGGTTCCTGCTCTGCAGAACATAAACACCACATACACCTCAGACTTTAGTGAGCACATAGAAAAAAGATCTCTGTCCATAACAGTTTCTAAAAGCCAGTAGAGGCAAAAGTCCATTTGTAGCAGATCTCGTAATGTGCTCTGACCTTGAACTGGGTTTTGGAACCAACGTAGACAGAGCAGCTGCAGTGTGACCATTTAAAATTTGATAATACATTTTATCCCATGGCTTAATTTATAATTCTCAAATGTCAAGGCATTACACAGAGATAGTGCAGTATAGTGGTGAGTCCATCCAGGAAGCCTAACATGTAGCTTATAGGCTTTGTTATAGAGTCTTGTTACTGGTTCAAGAATCTCATTTGTTGTAAGTGACCAAACAGGTAAACAATACGACAAAGTGGACACAATGATGACATGAACATAAGTCTTTGAGACAGAGAGCAGCAAATATGGTCTAATTTTACTATAAACAAATAACTTTTGGTTTAACTTTCTGGTTAGGGTTTGGACATGCTCACAATAAGTGAGATGTGAGTCAAGAGAGACTCCAAGATACTTATAAGTGGATACAACTGAAAGTTTTTGATTAGAGAACATGGAGCCTTCAAAGTTCTGAAAGATTATATATTTTCTATTTTAGGCATTAGTCTTATTATGATGTGTAACAAGATTAAATGATAGATGTTTAAAGCCTTCAGTCTAAAAAGGTTTAATGAACAGGCTCTTTTAGCGCGTTCATGAACAACACTGATGAGCAAGTTGAGCAAAAGTATGAAAGAGACCAACAGGTTCTCTTCCAAGTGAACTAGAGTTCGGTTCCCTTCAGGTGAGAACTAGACTGGGTAAACCCAGCCCCATCTGACGGTGATCTGATTTTACCCTGTTCAATCTGAAAAGATTGAGCTTGGTCTGGTGATAGCCAGACTAGGTGAGAACGGGATCTGACCCAAACACAGGAAGTGGACCAAAACCAGAGCATTTACTAGCCTGCAGTTTACACCTTTTACACAGTTTACAGACTTAAATATCTGGTTTAAGGGATGATAACTTTCAGATCCATATGTAATGTGTGTGCAGGTTAGGGCCTCCAGCAAATGTGAATGCCTGAAAGTCTTTTTTTTCAATTGAAAGCGTTAAAATGCGTTTGTTTTTTTCTAGCGAGTCAGCTTCCAGTAATAATAGTAATATTCCAGTTCCCTCCAAACAGTGGCCTAGGTTTTAACAGACACTCTGCTCCAACTCCTCTTTAACACAACTAAAGACATTTAATGATAGAGCCAACACTGTCAGCTGCTCCCATTGTTCACCTTCCTCTAAAATATTACAAACACTAAAGCTTCATTATTTCTAATTTTTTGCACAACTTCACCTTCTTCTTCACATTGAAGCCTGCAATTCAGTGTAGTGACAGCTTTTCAGAAAACCTTTAAATATTCCACTTCAGTATCATACATGTTTGGTGTTATTTAACATGTTAAAGAAATGTAAAGTAATTAATACTATTCCAACTTTTCTTACTGCTTCCCCTTCTTTCACAGTAAAGCCAGCAATCTAGTTAAACTTTTTAGCTTTTCAGCATTCACAAGCATTTTCTGCAGGAAATGCATTTTCTAGTTATTTTTCAGATTAGTTTTTACCCTTCCTTCATGTGTGTGATAAACTGAAGTATGACATCATAAAAAAGAATAAACCTGTAAAAAAGGAAGAAACTAAATGTTGAAGTTCAATTCAGTTTATTTAAGAAGAGGACAGATCAAATTAATAAAACAAATGATTATACATGGGTTAAACATCTTATTTTGAAGCTAGTGACAGTCTGCTGATTTAAGCCTTGATATAATTTAAACAGGTGAGTTATATAAACAGTTGTTATGAAATTTAAAATTAGCTTTTAAAATTAGTTTTTTTGTACCAGACTGTAAACATTTATATATTTCTGATGTAAAGTCTGGATTTTTTCACATGGGGGTCTATGGGGAATGATGTGAGGAACTGTTCAGTGACACACATAAACATTGTTTTCAGCATCTTAATGAGATATTAATAATCACTCAAATAAAACATACATAACCTGACACAAGCTAGCATTAGCTCAATTCAGTATCAGGACAGTCACTTAACTTCCTGTTAGCTTAAAAGAAGGATTAATGTTACCTTTTGTGATATTAAGTTCAACACTTTACTAATAGTATAATATTGTAAAACACATTTTTCATCCGTGAAATGTTATTCCATGTTGCTTAGTTTAGCATTTCTTTCACATGAACATCCAAAAGCAGTACAACTATCTTTTTCTGAGTCTTTAAGATCAGTTGTTTGTCCCAAGATGGCGGCGGCACAGATGCAGTTTAAACACATTAACTGTTCGTAATTTTTTCTGATGATTATTTATCAAAAATCTCATTGTTTAAATATTTTGTGAAACACTACAATATCATTGCGGTATCGATAGAGGTATTTGGTCAAAGATATCGTGATATTTGATTTTCTCCATATGGCCCAGCCCTAGCAGGAGGAAACAGCTTGGCTCTGAAACATGTTCACAACGAGGCAGTGTGAACGCGTTGGTGTCTTTTAAGGTGACTACTATGAGAAAAAGTTTTACCACATTGATCACAGCTGTACGGCTTCTCTCCAGTGTGAACACGCTGGTGAGATTTAAGGCTACTGCTCTGAGAAAAGGTTTTACCACATAGATCACAGCTGTACGGCTTCTCTCCAGTGTGAATGCGTTGATGTGTTTTTAGGTGACCACTCTCAGCAAAAGTTTCCCCACATTGTTCACACCAGTACGGCTTCTCTCCTGTGTGAACACGCTGGTGAGATTTAAGGTTACCACTCTGAGAAAAGGTTTTACCACATAGATCACAGCTGTAAGGCTTCTCTCCAGTGTGAACACTTCTGTGGATTTCTAAATTATTTAAATGTTTGAATTTTACCACATTGATCACAGCTGTATGGTTTATCTCCAGTGTGAACACTTCTGGTGAGATTTAAGGTGACCACTCTGAGAAAAGGTTTTAACACATTGATCACAGCTGTAAGGTTTTTCTTCAGTGTGAATGCGTTGATGTATTTTCAGGGTGACTCTCTGAGAAAAGGTTGCCCCACATTGATCACAGCTGTAAGGCTTTTCTCCAGTGTGAACTCTCTGATGAATCTTTAAATATCCAGATGTTGTGAAGGATTTGTCACAGTGTTGACAGTGGTGACGTTTGGGTCCCTCTCCTCCTCTCTGTTTCTATAGCAACAGACAAACAGAGAGAGAGAGTTAGTGAACAACCTTCTTAAACCCTGGACTTGCTCTCATTCACAATTCTCACTCTTCATACAATAATTTATGACAAAATGAAGGAAAATATGTGCCGGTTGCAGACATGTTATTATGGAAGCAAATGTACTTTTCATAACTTTTATAAGTTCAGAAATATTCTACATTTTTCAGGCAAGTTTCCCCATTCAAATGATTGGCAATTTAAAAACTAAAACATATGCTTACTCTCTTCAGTTTTACTTACAGTTAGAAATTCCATGGTAACTTTAAAATAACACAAACCTTTCATACATTCTGGGTGTTTTTCATCCTTTAAATCACATTCAAACCTTTTGAAATACATACATTAATTTGATGTCAAAATGAAGGTAAAGTTTTTCTGGTTGCAGACATGTTACTATGGAAGCCATCAGGCTCTTCTCAGTGTTTCCCACAGGTTGAGAATTTACTGGTGGTGGTGTGTGGTGCAGGATGTGACGGCGCGGTGCGTGATGGCTAGGTTTAGTAATAATGGGTTCAGTTATAAACCAGTCAAACGAAGGTGAAAACAATGACTACACAACATTATCAGATCATTTAGAAAGAAAACAACTTTTTACATATTAAACCAATTAGACTAAAAGATGACACAGTTACAGATGAAAATATTGCAACACTAAGGGGCATCTGACACACTTTCAGGGTAGTTATTAGGGCGGCACGATATGAGGAAAATATCCGATATGCCTTAACATTGTTGAATATCGCGATAATGACATAACTTGTGATAAATTTACAGACATTAAAACGTAGCCTACTCCGTTCTGCTGCTTTCAGTATTTTGCAAAAAAGAAAACAAATTGCTCGTTAAATTTTTAAATAAATGGCGAAAATGTGTAGCCATTATGTGCTTTGACAATTATATCAGTTTTTTTTTTTTTGCCAAATGTTAACGGTTCAGCAGATAAAATACCGATAATACTATACTCAATAGGTGTGGGAATCACCAGAGGCCTTACGATACAATAGCATCCCGATACTTATGTCACGATACAATATTGTGATTTTAAACATATTGCAACATTCTGCGATATATTGCAATTCATTACCTTTTTCCAAATTCAAATTTTTTTTCCCAATTTCAAATTATTTCCCCAAAAGAAAACTTTGTCAACATCTGTTTTATCTTAAAAGATAAATTTCTCTGTTTGTTCATCTCACTTCAATTGTATTGCTGCAAAATGAGATTGTCAAGCAGACAAACTGACCAACACATATATAATAAAAGATCGATACTTGGCGTCTGTGTATCGATACACTATTGCCATGGAAAATATTGCGATACTATGCTGTATTGATTTTTTCCCCCACCCCTACCGAATACAGAAAATGACTTGTTATTATAAATCTCATCACTGTTTCCTCCTAACTCCTGTTAAATTACATTAGACTAGGAATATCTAAAGTAAATTCTTGTTGATTTTGTTTGATAGATCTTTGTTCAGTTTTTGAAGTGTATTAATCCGTGTTTTGGCGTTCCTAAACATAGCCTACTGTTCTGTACTATACATGTCCTGTTGTCGGTCTTGGGTCCATAAATACAGTTAACGGATAAAGGCAAGGAGAACTGAAGGCTCGGTCATCAACCATTAGCTCTGATTAGCAGTTAGCTCCGGTTAGCTAGCTCCGTTATAAAGACATGAAGTGGAGGAGCCTGCCGTGGAGAGGGGTAACAACCAGACTCTGATAAATGATGTTCAGGGAGCTTTCACAGCAGCGTGGCCCTGTAGTTTCTACGTTTTAATCCCATTGCAACACCACCAGCAGCATGCTACTACTAATGTAACAATTTTTGAGAACACGTTGGTGCTGTCAATCCCAATTGCAAGGGGAGGACTGGAGGCAGCTGGTCTGTCTGCGCTGTAAAAAATTATTTTCTGTCATTTTTGCCAGACGGTCATCATATACTTGATCCACTATATTTAACTATCCTACAATTTTTCCAGCCCTTTTAGTCACTCTATCAATCATGGCCTTCTCGGTTATCCCAGCATCCCCCCCCTCAACCCACCACACAGTAACTCCAAACACTACAAATCACTGACATAAAAAACATTCTCACCACATCTGTATTCACCTTAAAAGGACTGCATACAGTATATCCGTGGACTTAATTTTTTCATCAGTAAGTCAACATGATCTGACCATGTCAGCCTATCATTAAAACAATGCCCAAATACTTGTATGTGTTCTCTCTTTCTATTACTGAACCTTTGATTTCCACTGCCTCAGTTGTCGTCTTATTTCTCCTGTAATCCTAATTCTTTAGTTTTTTAACGTTGAGTTCTAGGAAATTTTTCCAAAAATCAATAAAAGCTTTTATCCGTTTTGATAGTGACTATAGTCATCATTTTCAATCAATGGCCTGTGTCGTCAGCAAATTGAACAACTTGACAGCTTGCCTGCTGTGGACGGTAGTCTGCAGTGTAAATGGTAAAAAGAAAGGGTGATAAAACAGTTCTCTGAGGTGACCCTGTGTTTGTCATGATCTTGTCTGACTTAACACTTGAATTTAGCTTAACAAATTGAGACCTGTTCTCTAAGAAATTTAGAATGAAAGAAATAAATACACCTGGAACCTTCATCATTAAAAGCTTATTTACAATGATGTGTGGTTGTATCGTATTGAATGTTGAGCTAAAATCTTAGTACATAATTCTCACACACCGTCCCCCTGCATCCAGGTGAGCATAGACACTGTCCAGTTTACAGACAATAGCATCCTCTGCCCCTCTCCCTTTCTGATAAGCAAATTGGCAGGAGTCAAGATAATTCTCTACATCAGGCTTCAGACTATTTAACACAATTCTCTCACATACCTTCATAGCTATGGAGGTTAGAGCCACTGGTCTTAGGTCATTCATACACTCAACAGTTTTCTTTTTAGGTACTGGTATAATGCAAGATTGTTTCCATAAATCTGGTAACACTTTATGAGAGAAACAAGAATTAAAAATACTTGCTAATTGAAAAGCACAACCTTTTACTACTTTTGGAGATGCTGCTTTGGTAGCTTTCAGCCTCATAAACATACCATATACCTCCTGATTGTTTGTTTGCAGGCTATAATTACCATCCTATGTGCTCCCAATCATATCCTTGAGTCTTTGTCTTTCATCAGAAAAGTCTATTTTATCAACTCTATTATAGAAATGATTTAGATTATTAGCATATTCCCTTGTGCCATTTAACTGGGATCTATTTACCTTCCCTTTCCCTGCATATCCGCTCATTAACCGCATTCCTTCCCAGACTTTCTTCATATCATTTTCTTTAAAATAATTTTCTATTTCGCATTTATACCAATATTTCTCTTTATTTATTTCCCTTTTAAGTTCTTCATGAATCTTTTTCAATGTATTCTTGTCTCCCCTAGAAAAGGATTTCCTTTTGTCATTAATTAATCTTTTAATTTCAGCATTCATCCATGGTTTACAATTTGCATATACCTTAACCTTTTTTTCCTGTACAACCATATCAGTGCAAAAATTGATATACTCACAGACAGATTCAGTAAATTCATTTATATCCTTGGCACTATTTTCAAAAACCGCCCAGTCCGTATTTTCAAACGAATCTTTCAGTTTCTAGTTATCTTTTTCACCGTGATCGTTTCCTTTTTGTACCTCTTTACGAGTGGGATATATTTGGGACAGAGCAGAATCAGATTATGGTCCGCCTTGCCCAAACTTGGCAAACTTCTGGACATATACGCATCCTTGACCTTAGTGTAACAATGGTCGAGGACCGTTTCCCCCCTTGTGTTACACTTGACATGTTGATAGTAGTGTGCCCCACTTGTCTTAACGCTGCAATGGTTAAAATCCCCAGTTATCACAACAAACGTGTCTGGCGACGCAGACTCAATCCTGTACACCGCCGCTTGTATCTCCTCGGCCGCCTCCTTAGACACATTTCTATGTGGCACATAAACTGCCATCACAACCGCATGTGAAAATTCACGAGGGATATAATATGGGCAAACACTGACAGTCATTATCTCAGAGTTTGGGGTACAAGTATGTGTCTTAATGGACATATTATTTGGATGACAATATTCCTCATTTACATACACCATGAGTCCGCCGCCTCCTCTCTTCCCCGAATCCACCGTTCTGTCCCCTCGAAGAGCTTTAAATCCATCCACCGCCACTAGTTCATCAGTGTGATTTCTGTTGAGCCAAGTTTCGGTAAAGACCATCGAGCTTATTGATCTATATTCGTGGAGAAACAGGGCATTGGCTCTCAGTTCGTCCATTTTTTTCCCAATCGACTGCACATTTCCCATGATCATAGACGGAACGTAGGGCCGACATCTCCGTGAGTTTAGTCTCTTTAAAACTCCGCCAGATTTACCTCTCTTCTGTCTTATTATCTCTTTCCGAAATTCTTGAAAATCTGCCACGGTAGCCAGTGACCCACTCCGCCATTGTTCCAGGCCAGCTCCAATCCCTTTCAATTCAGCAAACGAGTAACAAACTCTCATGGCATAACACCCTTGGTTGTCCAAAGACTGCAGGACGTATGTGCAAAACAGCAACAACCAGCACTTCTTGACGTCCATCGCAGATAAAAAAAAAGTCTAAAGTCTAAAAATATTAAATAAATCTAAAATAGACGGGGGTAAAGTGGTCTGCCACAGGAGCAGCGACCGGAACCGGAAGTACGAGAGCAGCCGCCTTTGTTTGGATTGTTGAGAAGTAACCAAATGGCTCAGAATTACATGAAATCAATGTGTTGTTAAAGTGGTATTGCACAACAGTAGAATTTATGAATCCAGGATAACCGATAAAGCGAGGTAGGGCTGCACGATTATGGCCAAAATGATAATCCCGATCATTTTGATCAATATATTGATCACGATTAATTATTACAATTATTTGTTGATTTTAACCAAAACCAATGTTATTGTCACATAGGCTAATTATAACTGCTTCCACATCCATTTTGTGCTACATTCCTGCTTTGTTGAAGGATACTATGAAGGAGTATGCCATTTAAAGGAACATGTAATGCTGTAATGCTGTCTGACGGCTCCAGCGGCATCAGGCCAGCACAGAACATGCAGGTGAATGGTTCCAGTAATCCTACTGCTCCGAATAAGTGACAAAATAACGCCAACATGTTCTTATTTACATGTTGTGATTTGTAGAGTCACAGCGTGTACAAAAAACAACATAACATGAGACACAGCCGTCTTCTAACAGTAAACAAACCGGGAACTATATTCTCAGGCGGAAGAATATAGTACTTGGGCGGAGTGATATGCTCGCAGCAAGCCTGTCTGAGAATATAGTTCCCGGTTTGTTTACTGTTAGAAGATGGCTGTATCTCATGTTACGTTGTTTTTTGTACACGCTGTGACTATACAAATCACAACATGTAAATAGGAACATGTTGGTGTTATTTTGTCACTTTTGTCACAATTGGGAGCAGTAGGCTAGTTGGAACCAGTTACCTGCAGGATCTGTGCTAGGTTAAGCTAATGCTGGAACCGTCAGACAGCGTGACAGCACGCACGGAGATGAGAAGGGTATGTATCGACTTGTCTTACTCTGGGGGTTACGGTGAATAAACTTAATTCCCAATAAGTCGGCGTGTTCCTTTAAGTTGTTGTGCGACCGCTTTCCACATGCGTTTGCCATGAAAGATACAGGCAATGCAATTTTCTGTTCACGTTAACGCTGCATGTTAAAATCCGGTGCCAATAGATCAGCGGTGCCCAGTATCTTCCGGACAAAATAGCAGCGCGGATTACGGTGCCTCAGTACAGTGGCACTTAGATGTCTGCGTTGCGCTCTGATGCTCCGAAACGCACGTTAGAGGCAACAGAAACAACGCTGCATGTCACGCTAGTAAACACTAATAACACGTTACACAGCAGCTAATGTTAGCCTACCGTTAGCTACAGTAGTAACTGGATTAAACATGGCTAAAATGCTGACAACTAAATGGTGTAGTGTGACTGTATTTCACTGTAGAGGATTACAACAGTGGGATGTACAGTCTGCCGCTAAAGCTATGAGCTAAAAGACACAAACTAGCACTGGTCACTGCCGTTGTCTGAAAAACAAAACAGATGGGACAACATGTTGCGTTTACCGGTAAACTGGTAAACGCACTGGTAAAAAATATACATTTACTGACCACTGCTCTGAACTGAAACCGTCATAATCATACCATTCAAGGATTCAAGGATTAGGCTACTAATCATTGGCACAAATTAACAGTTGGCGCTAGGGCTGCACAATATATCGTAAACGTTGCATTAACTTGAAACGGGTAAACCTCTTGGAAGTATGATAACATTGGTGCATTCAAAGTTATTTTAAAATACCCTTTTCTCATCTGTTTTTGTAGTTTAACAGCAATTTACTGGTGAAATAAGTTATTATGTTATTATTACATTTTTAATAAATCATTTAAATTCCTCCCTTTTTTGCGCTGTATTAATATTCATTAATATTGAGATTAGATTTCTGGGACTCTTCAGTCTGGAGTAACCTTTTTCCTTCACTCACCTCCTCCTTCTTCCTCTTGCTCCGTCGCTCCTCTGAGTCTCCAGAGGCCTCACTGACAACTTTCCTCTTGCCCTCCTTCTTCTCCTCCTCCTCCTCCTCCTCGTGTTTCTTCATGTACTCGGTGATAAGGTCGGGGCAATCCAGGTTGTCTTGCGGCTCCCATGTGTTATCCTCACTGGAAAGATGAGTGCAGACAGAAGAAAATCTCCTCAGGCTTTGTTTTTAGGAAATACATTCTCACTCTAATTCTTATCATAATCAATGCTAATTCGTATTATTCATTTTTTCTATTGTCATTTTGTAAGGTTATTTGATGGTCTGCAACTTAGTGTCAACATACCAAACCTTCAACTTTGACAACTTCAACATGATACAATGCCGAAATGTATGCTGTAGATTATCTGCATATATATATAGATATATATATATATATATATATATATATATATATATATATATATATGTTAAGTATTAATATTAGAGACTCATACTTACTCTGAGAACCCCTTCCATTTCAGCAGAAACTCTACTCTTCCCTTCACCACTTTGCTGTCCAACACCTTCTCCACCACATACTCCTCCTCTTCCTCCTCCATTGCTGCGGCGGTGACTGCTGCTGCAGGAGGTGCTGCAGGCTGCTCCTCCTCCTCGGCCTTCTTGCCCTTCTTTCCTGCTCCGGTCGCCAGCTTGACGTCTGCTGAGGGCTCCTTTGGTAGACCCAATGGGGAAACATACAGAGATAATGATACAATGGTTTGTAGAACTAATAGGAGGTGGGAGTGAATTATAGTTTACCATGTTTAACTATATTCAAATGTTCTGTTTGAATGGAGAAAATGCTGATGACCATTCCATAGGACTTCAGAGTGTGAAGTCTCTCCTGCATTCAAACTGAAATAACTACTAAAACAGACCTGCCAACCTTGAACAAAAGTTTTTGAGTAGCAACTTACTGATTTATTGTCGAAGTTCTGGTTCATGAACACGGTCGGCACGCACGCGGAAAAAATGTGCCATTAAATGTCAAATCTGTATACATTTTAAACCCTAGAAAATTATTATGTTCAAGTAGGCTACTTGAATTAAATTTTATTTAAATCATCGGTCATATTTAATACAATTAATTGGATCATAATATAATCCAATAAAATAAAATATAGTACACTGCATAATGAGCACTTTTACTTTTGGTACTTTAAGCTGGCCTATATTTTAATAATGCTTTTGTACTATTACATACATATGACTAGTAATGTGTAACTCTACACACTTTTTTTCTACTTTTACTAGAGATGGCCCGATACCACTTTTTGCTTGATACCGATTTGCGATAGTCGATTCCGATCCGATACTAGAGTGTCATATATTTCATTATGTTTTAACAGCTGTATACTACTATCCCTGTATGGATGTGATAATATTTCTATCTTTGTTGTCGGTCTGGCTCAGGTTAAACTCTTTGTGAAACATGAACAAACACAGAACTTTCTTTTATTCTCCAGTTTGACAGTCAGTTATAACGGAAAAAGAACATAAATAAACTACTTTAATGTAGATTTTCTTTAAGGCTTTTCAGCGTGGTATCGGATCAGTGCATAAACTCCAGTACTTCCCGATACCAATACCAGCGTTTTAGGCAGTATCGCAGATAACCGATACTGGTATCGGTATCGGAACATCTTTAACTTTTACTGCAATACATGATGTGAGTAAGTCTTCCACCTCTGTAAATCACCAACAACAGTCGTGCATGAATACCTGCAGCAGTGTTTAACACTGAAAACACACAGCTCAGTTCAGCGTTTCCTTGCAGTTCTGCTACAGTATCTAACGTTACCTGCCGGTCACATTGTCTCTAAACAGTCCGCTCACAGTGAAGTCCGTAGCGGATCAACAGGTGTGATCAACAGTCTGTTACGCACACCGAGCAGATTGATACGCCCACAGAGCCAATCTTTGCAGATGTTACCGCTCGGTGTTTGGCTAGCTAATAAGCCGTTAGCCTGTTAGCTTGAGCTTTGTCTGAAAGCGCCGAATGGCCAGCCAAAGTCCAACAGACACCGACACATTCCGCACATCCTCCGCTCAGTTTAACCGCTAAACCCCCGGTACCGGTCAGACAGGCGTGTTTACTTTGTGTCTCGGTCCTCCGGTGCGTCCAGCGACGGGCTGGTTTTTAATTAGCCTACATTAGTAACAGTTAATTTTGTTATGGTATGAACTTAATCGTAGGAAAGGCAAAACAATATAAAACCTTTGTAACGAAATCCAAGACTTTGTATACCAAATGCAAGGCTTTATTAATAATATAAATAAATAATATTTCTCCAAAGTAGACAGGTAGGCTACGTAAATTAATTAATTTCACAGTTTCACCTTTCTACATCAAATTGACCTTTGCAAGCACCGTCCTCCCTTGGGGAAACTAAATGGGAATGAGAGAGGAATGAATAACACTTGCATTTGATGCTTTCATTGTAGCCGATATCCCCGCTTGACATTAGAGGAAGGGACCCGACGGTGTGATTGGTCGAACTCTTCTTCTTTAGTTTTTTGCATGCTCGTGGCTGCTACGCTGTTTTAGCATTGACATATATGTAACTTTTAGCTGCCTACTATCATCAAGAGTTTAGACGGAGACGGCTGCACTTCAACGAGTGAACTCAGTCACCTGATTTTCGCGTAGTTTAAAAGTGACAAATCGTATCACCGTATTTTGATGTCAAAATGCGTATCTACTACACAAAATGCGTACAGGTTGGCAGGTCTGCTAAAATGTAAGCCACAAAAGTCATTAACTGAAGCTACATGCACAGTAGCCTCAATCGACAGTTAATTTACCAGAAACTCGCCAGATGTTCCTCGCCTTGCAGAACTTGTTCATTTCGGGAAACAACAACAAACTTTGAGCTAGCAAGCTACACGCTGAAAATGGCAAGTTTTGAAAAAAAACGTTTAGATCGTGCAACAAGGCAGGCCTGGTTGGTTCTTTCTGGGAATAATTGTAAAGATTTACAAAGAAAATGTTTAACGTTACACCATTTTATATCTAGCTGGGATGTTTTGGGACCGATTGTGGCAGGATTGCTGCAGACAAAGTAATGTTACACAGGGTGATACACAGGTGAGAACAAATTACGTTTAGTCATGTATGCAGCTCATTTAAATAGCTCACTTTACCGTATTGTGTTAAAAGTTAACTTCATTTTATATTACATGTGGCTAGGGTTGGGTACCGTTCACATTTTTACCAGTGCCGGTACTGATACCTGAAATTTGGTTCCGGTACCTTTTTTCGGAACCTTCCCTTTGTAATAACAAAAAAATTAATTCCAGTTGTAAAAATAATTTCAAACCAATTTATCCTAGAGTAACTTTGCTCAGTCCGCACCTCTGTTAGCCAGGACACACCAACCAGACAGCTGAACGTCAACAGAAAAGCCAGACAAAATTATCAGTCTCCCCGTGTTGGTCCAAAAAGTGCCACAGAACCAAAGAGATGAGACGTAATACGCCTCCATAGCAGCGGCCGTTCAGAATACGATCTCATATTGTTCTAAAATAGTTCACGAAACATATTTCTGAAAACATTTGAAGAGTGGAATATGCCGTGCAGTAGCTGAATCTGTCTTCATTTCAGCTCAACAAAAGGTCAGTTTAAAAGATTTTCGTCAGATTTTGAGAGACTAGTCACCTCATTCCGCTCCCCATTTCTGGGTGAGTCCCGACTGCCCTGCTGCCGACTGAACAGGTCAAGTCAGCGAAAATGAATGCCCCCTGACGACGGCACTGGACACACCGAACTGATTTGAGTCACTGACTTTGCCAGACTGTCTAACGGCCGATTTTCAGCCCTGTGTGTCCCGGGCTTGTGTGTGTGTGTGTGTGTGTGTGTGTGTGTCAAAGCTGAGCCCTGCTCTCTGTCAACATTCAGATGGTGTTTCTTTTATCAGGGTGAAAATGTTCCACCTAAACAAGTTCCTCCCCGAGACTATTTTGCAGAGCCAAAGTCGTTGCGTCCGGAGCTTAGCGCCGCCCAAGACGATTGTGATTGGTTGAAAGAAATGCAAACAAGCCAAAGTGTTTTATCTCCTATCCCAGAATGTCTGAGTAAGTGCATGTGTGAGATGCGCGTTGATGTTTCTGAACAAAAAGGAACAAACTATTCTAAACCGTTCAGGAACCAGACTTGAAAAAGTCATGCCTCCAAAGAAGCAATAAATCCTGACAGATGAATCAGTGAACTTGAACAGTATGGTATCAGGGGGGGTTGTTTTGAACTGGCTGAGAAGCTATCTACATAACAGGCAACAGTTTGGGAAGATGGGTGAAAACATCAGCTTAATCTTAGCAGTGTTTCCATTTCAGCTCAGTGTGAGAGTCTTTACTGTGTTTAGCTGTCCTTTACGACCACTCTGCTTTCTCTCCTCTCCGTTGATCTATTCCACAGACAGTTCAGAAAGCTCTATTGTCAATAAAGTAAAAAAAAAAAAAAGAAAAAAAAAGTTTGTCTAATCCACTATCTAGGTTTTTTGAAATAGCCCTCTGTTACTTTAGAGTGGTTGTTGTGTCCTGGGGGCTATTGCACATAACCAGGATAAGGGATTAATTAATTAATTTTGGGCCCAGACCAATCAGGGGCCCGCATCAATGGAAGACATTGATTGACAGCCTGGGCCCCTATCGCATTTTCATTACTTGCGACAATCCCAGCAGTCCCACCTGCAGCCACTGACCAAGCGGGAGTGAGAACAGGTCAAATTAATTTCCTAGTTTCTGTTATGAAGACAAGACGTGTGTGACTCGAACATCTCACATTTACCAACAAAACGCACAGCGATAGACCAAGCGGGAGTGAGAACGGATCAAATTAATTTCCTTGTTTCTGATATAAACACGAGACACCTGTGTAACTCAAACATTTACCAACAAAACGTACAGCAAAAGTATACTCTAACGATTCTTCACTGTAAAGTCACTGAAAGCTGCTGCCGTTTCAATCCTGTTGCTCGATTTCCCCCGCTACTGAGACACACACACACACACACACACACACACACACACACACACACACACACACACACACACACACACACACACACACACACACACACACACACACACACACACACACACACACACACACACATGCAGGAAAAAACGCATGAGACGTATACACGATGACCTAAATTGAGGACAGCTCCGCTCGTTATTGTAAGTGCAATGAGAAAGTAAAGTCCAATAAGTACTTTATCAAACCGTATGAATGTGTGTCCAAGGTTAGGAAGTTAACTAACAATGTAAAGATCAACAAGCCACTGACACATACATGTTCAAATTTGATTCATTCAATAAATTATTCTTTTATGTCTTAAATCCACCAGCCGTTTTCATATCTTACCAACATTTGCAGCATCCGGAGCCTTTTTGGTTTCTAGAAAATCTCAGCCCAGAGTAATTAAGTAATAGTAATAATTATTATCCTCCCCAAAACAAGTTTCCTTTTATTTTTAAAGAACTATACAAAAGAAATTGCAGCTGTTATCCCAATTGTTTTATAAAAGCTCCCGCAAAATCAGGCATTTTTGGGCCACAACAATCTCAAATAAAGAGATCCTGGAGGGACTGCCCTTGTGTGTTTTTTTCATGTGTTATGGTGTGCATTCTCCAGTGTTTTTTGTTGTTGTGGTGCGCGTAGGCCACTCCTGATTTTGTCAGTCATCTCATCTCATCTCTTATATGCAGTGGCGTAAAGAGCCAACACCGGGCCCCTATGCATCATGCCCCCCTACAACAGCACGTGATGACAGCGCAATGTCCACGAGTAGGCTACCATGAATAGGACAGGATAGGATCACAGAGACACAGCAAGTCCTGTTTTTCACCTTTATGAGGCAAAAAAAAACTGACTGGTAAAAAGTCACTGTGGCTGGTGGATTTTTCATTTTTTTTTTTTATTCTTTAGTGAATTTGGGATTTGGGGATAGGATTGTACATTTTTAAGAACATATCCTAATTGTACAATCCTCCCAAATTATAGTCTTAGTTGACTGGACCAGTAACTATATAGTGTAGACTCCTTTACCTTCATGTAACAACAGGGAGAGGACACCTCAATGGTTTTTGACCTTATATTTAGCTGGGGGGGGAATAACTGATGAATACACTCTGTTCCATTCATGTTTACAGTGTGCATTATATTTATCACTTCATTCTCTTTATAGTTTCTAGATTTTAGAGTCCAATGTCTTCAGTGTCTTTCTGTTCTATGTCCATATATACGAGGGAGCAAAGCATATAATATGTAGAGAAGGATACTCTGCCTCTATAATAAAACAAATTTAAAAAAAAAAACACGTGAGAAAAAGTGTGGCAGATAATAGCGGACCGACTGACTTAGGACATTTATATTGATTTATATATATATTTATATCTCATTGCCCATGAGAGAGAAACCGAGTGAAAGAGATATTTATGTATCATATTCTATCGTTGTAGAAAATGGATCTTCATGGTAAATTTCCTGAGTAACATTATCTTCTGCTTACTTTTAAGGAAAGACTCCAACTGTTAATTTGTGCCAATGATTAGTAACCTAATCCTTGAATGATATGATTATGATGGTTCCAGTTCAGAGCAGTGGTCAGTAAATGTAGATTTTTAGGCTGTTTACACATTCAGTCGGTCCGTGATCGTCTGCCTCGCTTTCTCTCTCGGTTTCATTACAGCAGCCGTCTTTCTTTTTTACAAATAATGTTTATTTGTATCTTTTATTTTGAACATGTAAATAAAATATCTGAAAAAAATATTAATATAAAAAAACAGTTACAAAATAAAACTCCATAATTTCCAGTACTTAAATTTATTTACACATTCAAACAGGAGTAGGAAGAAGTAAAACTTATGTACTCCTATCCCTTTATACCCTTTCTTTCCTATTAGATGAATTAGCTAAAAAACACTAAGTCAACAGAGATAATAAATCTGTAATCAATGAAAATATATATTCAGAAGTTATATTCACATTCATACACCACAATAATTATGCACATACTACAAATTGTTCAATGTAAGCCCAGGTTATTAATTATAGTGTTCATCTGTACCTCTGGAAAATAATTTCTTTGAACATCTTTTTGAATTGGAATATGTTTGGACATTGCTTTAATTCATTACTTAGTTAATTCCACAAGTTAGTGCCACTGACAGATAAACAGAAACTTTTCCTTGTAGTGCGAAACTGGGAGTCCTAAAATAAATCTAAACAACTGCACAACAGAAGGTAAACATTTTTTAGATTAAATTCACTCAGAGCATTTCAGGAAAAAGGAAACTCAATAAAAAGTGATTTTGTCGAAACTAGATATCAATCAAAAGCTACAAACAAGGCCTATATCTTCCTGGTTCAGGTGGGAACGCGATCCGACCCAAACACAGGAAGTGGACCAAAACCAGAGCATTTACTAGCCTGCAGTTTTTACCTTTCACACAGTTTACAGACTTAAATATCTGGTTTAAGGGATGAGAACTTTCAGATCCATATGTAATGCGTGTGCAGGTTAGTTCCAGTGGTGTAGTCTACGTGATACGCAGGAATACGCAGTACACCCACTAAGAAAGCTCCAGGATTTCCATATACCCACTTAAAAATGCCCAATGATACGCAACAACATACTTTCCATTTATATTTTCGTTTCGCATAGGCTAAATAAAGTTACTTCCACCATAAATTGGTGCATTAAACCGTATCCAAATGCAACAAAAATGCAGTTGCTGACGCTCAAAACTTCCCTGGGGGAGGACACCCAGACACCCCTCCCCCCACCCTCTGGACTGCTTCCACCACGTGACGTGTGTTTCCACTGTTTGCTGCGTTTGATAAAGTGCAGTGTGACGCAAACCGAACCAAATGAAAAATGCAACAATGTTACGACTTCAGCCCGAATCTCACCGAGCTCACCGAACTACAGAGGAGCAACTAACGGAGCAGACTGTTGCTCAGCAACGGACGTTCTGTTTACCTGAATCTTAGCAACAGCAGAATGGGAAGCTAACGCATGCGCAGCTCTGGCTTCTATTCGCTTTGATAGCCGTGTAAAAGAACAGTTATTAAAGTGTTTACCTGAGTGTGTGTGTGTGTGGGTTTACCTGGAGCTCTGTCTTCTTAAAACCGTTCTTATACTGTCTATGTTTAAAACTCACTAATAAACAACACAACTATCCCGCCGCCAGCCCGAGATCATAGTGAAGCAACGAGACTTCCGGTTTCCTCCAAGTCAGGGATTTTCAGATTAAAGTTTAAAATGAAAGAACGCCGCCACCTGGAGGTCAGGAGGGGAACAACAGATACACATTCAGTTCATTAATCAGTTAGTGGTGGACTGGAACTGGGTACATTTACTCAAGTACTGGACTTAACTCCAGGTACTTGTACTTTACTTGAGTATTAAACCATGTACAGCACTTAAATAATTAAAACAATTTGTAAGTATAAAGAAAAATAAGTAAATAAAATGTAAGCATTTAAATGTATGTTTCCACCAGACTCCATTTAAATAAAATAGCAATTTCCTGATTAATAAACACACTTCATTTATAGTCGATAGTTGTTATATTTGAGGTATTATAGTTTCTCATACTGCAAGTATGCCATTTATGCCAGTTCACTTGTGTGCAATGATGGAGATGGATGAACAGAGCCGTGCACATGTATGGAATAAATAACTATAGAGTCTATGTAAAGGATTGAATGAACAATAAGACATTAGGCAGAAAGGTTTGAACCCTAGTGCTACCAAAGCAGAAGGTAATAGCAGAACCATTAAAAGGTGAAGGAAGTAAGGCTAGTTACTGGTTTCTGCTGTTCTGCCAAAAAGTGATCACAGCCCCTACCTTTCCACTGAAAGGTTGTTTGATGGAAAGCCTGTCCCCGTCCCCTGCAGGTGGCCGGCGATACTGCAGTCTGATGTCGGTTGAATGAGCGGCACTGTGCTTTGATGTTTGTTTAGAGACAGCAGACTTTTTCCTTATTCCGTTTCTTCATTCTGTCTGCTTTGTGCGTTTGTGAGGAAAACGTGAGTATTGTACATGTGGAGTTTGTTGCGTGACCACATACAGGTACAATATATGTGTTAGTTTAAATGTATAGTTTAACTATTTAGATCGAAGTTATGTCAGGAGTTGTCACGTAAGCCTTATTTTCCTTTCTCCACGGCACGCTCATAAAGAGTCTACTTAGCTAATCATCGCCGTTAATGTGATAACGCCGGTTTATATCTCACTTCGTGTGGGCTTTAAGTGTTTGTATGTTAAGTTAACTTCTATAATATAGTGGAGGAGGTTATTGTGAAGTGAATTTCAGGTACTGTGCTCTGTAGGTCATGTGCATTTGATTACCTCGTGATTTATTCAACGCTCCATGTCTGTGGCCTATTTATAACATTGGTAACAGCTACAGCTAATATTTGTGCACTTTAAGTTTAAAGCTCCTGCCTTTGTTCAGTTAGTAACCACTGTTGATTCCTATACCCAGACGCAGCCTTACCTATGTTTCACCCGTTTCAATTGAAACAGACCCCGCCCTCCGAGGGGGCCCCAACAGACCAGCAAAATCCCATTCATTTTCTCCGTAGGATATTGATTTTCAGCCATAATGTCTAAACCATCCAAGGTAGATTGACCACGAGCTACGAGGTTGTGAAACGAAAGTTTCTGCTCCTATAAAAGCCACAAGGTATGAAATCAACCTTGTTATTTGCGATCTTCTGGAGTAATACTACATTACCCACAATTCTAAGCAAAACACTGACGTCTCGGATTGGTCGAACTCGCGGTTACCATGGCAACGTTTACCGCCCCCGCGAACGTATAATACCAGTAGTTTATTTGTTTATATCTTTGCCTTTTGCCTGAGAGTGACCTCTTTCTTTGGTCCAGCATCTGTAACCCTACCGGCGACAGCAGCGGCCGAACCCCCGTCACAGGATGCTAGCCAAAATACAGATTACCCGTCTTCAACTGAAACTGCTGGCAATAATGATGACCAAACATTGTTAGTAGAACAAGAACATGACGATCAAGATCCTACCGCTGAGACAGGTGAGGGAGATGCCAGGGAGAAAGCGAATACACACCGTGCCAATATGGACAGCTGAAAAATGCACAGTACCATTGAAAATACCTATCAAGAAATGCAAATGTTGAAAAAAAGACAGTGGAACAGCGTCATGAAAAGGTTAATTGCCATAGTCTGTCAGCTTGCAGAATGAAACCTTGCTCTCCGTGGCCACACTTCCAACCTACATGAAACAAACAATGGAAACTTTGTGGTGGAGCTGCTGGCAGAGTTTGACCCAGTGATGAGCGAGCATGTCAGACGAGCTGAGACAAAAGAGATTGCTGACCATTATCTGGGGAAAACGATACAAAATGAGCTGATCACTCTTATTGGAGACAAGACAGTGGAAGCAATAATACACGGAGTGAAACAATCCCATTACTACTCTGTGATAATGGACTGCACCCCAGACGCTGCACACATAGAGCATCTCTCTGTGACACTGCGCTTTGTCAAGTGCCAAATGGGTGCCGGGGCTACTGTTGGAGAGCATTTTGTCGGTTTCCTACCAGTGCTTGACACATCAGGCGCAGGGCTAACAGATGTCTTCTTGAAGCATTTGGAGAAGTTAGGCCTGGATGTCGAAACATGCAGGGGACAGTCGTATGATAACGGTAGCAACATGCGGGGGAAAAATAGCGGTGTGCAGAAAAGGGTGCTTGATATCAACAAAAACAGCACTGTTCATGCCATCGCCAGCCACAGTCTAAACCTCGTCAATGTAGATGCTGCGAAGTCAACAGTGGAGTCTGTGAGCTTCTTTGGGGTGCTGCAACGTCTGTACACCATTTTCAGCTCCTCCACACAGAGATGGGAGATTTACAAGACAAACGTACCACAGATGACCCTAAAGGCCATCCATCCAATCCGATGGAATGAAAGTGCCCGCTATCAGCTTCCTGCTGTGGGAATCTCACTGGTCGATCATGCAACAAAAAAGGTGTGTAAAGTCGAGTGTGTGTTATTTTTGCTGATCAGTCTATGATTTTAGTGTGTTAGGCCTTATTATGGTGTTTTTTCCTGTATTACGTTGAGCTGTTTCAGTACAATGGACAGCGGCGCATGGCATTGTAAAGCGTCATTAAATTGTTGAAATTAAAAAAACAACATTATTGTTATTATCAGGTGACAGTGAGACTGCGTCTGCTGCCAGAGGCCTTGAACAGGAGATAACGAGCTGGAAATTCCTGCTTACTGTCATCATCATGTGGTACAACATTCTACATGAGGTCGATCATGTCAGCAAGCTGCTCCAGAGCCCACCAGTTGGGATCGATGTGCTCCAGTACGAGGTGGGATATGTTCTTAAATTCCTAAAGGAATACAGAGAGAACGGCCTTTCATCCGCCCAGACAGATGCTAGAGACATGGCGGAAGAGTTGGAGATGCCAATGGTCTTCCCCACTACACCAGGCCCAAAACCCAAACGCCAGTTTCCGTACGAGCCCCAAAATCCGGATCCTTCCTTGACAGTGACACCCGAGGAAAAGTTCAGGAGAGATGTTTTCCTCCCACTAGTGAACTCTGCCATCACAGGCACTAGTGAGCGCTTCAAGTTGATGGAAACATTTCATGGTCTGTTTGGTTTCATTTACAGAAGAGAGGAAATGAAAAGGGCCGTGGAAAGTTACACCCTCAAAGAAAGCTGCGCAAATATTGAAATAACCCTCGGCGATGTGGATGCTGAGGACCTTGTGCGCGAGATCTCGGCTGCTGTCACTGCCGTGCCAGCAAAAGAAACCACTGGCCTGCAGATTCTGAGCTACATCTACAGAAACAGATTAGTTGAACTGTATCCAAACCTCAGCATTGCTCTCCGACCCATGATGACAGTGCCTGTGGCGGTAGCGAGCGGAGAGGAGGAGTTCCTCGCTTGAAGCTAATAAAAACACACCTGAGGTCAACAATGCTCCAGGAGCAGCTGTCAGCTCTCGCTCAGATTTCCATTGAGCACGAGGTGACAAAATCGCTGGACAAAGATGAACTTATCAGGGCATTCTCAGCTCTCAAACACAGAAGGGTGGATTTCTAAACAGGGCTCAGGTGAAATATACGCCCGCCGCCCGGTGAGCTGTCCACGGTCCTGAAAAAACGCGGAGCCCATCGTTATTTATAAGTTTGGTTCATTGTCAGTCAGACACTTTTTCTTCTTTGCTTTTGTTAAATAATTCAAGTTGAGGGGATGTTTTAGCTGTTTTTTTTTAAAGTCAGCTCAGACAGCTGAAAATATACTGCGCAAATCAATTAAGCAGAGAAGTTGGCTTCCATGAAAGGGCGAGGCTTATTCCAATGTAAAACGCTGTATAATTGTATATAGTTTTAATCAAATTAGGTTGGATTATTTCTATGTTGAGCTGCCTGTTCGTGAAGCTGAAAGTACACGTAATAAAATTGCTTTTTCTGCTCTATTATGTTTATGTTTTACGTGGGTAGGGCCCCATATTAGTTATTGAAACGGGCCCCCAGATGCTTAAGGCCGCCGCTGCCTATACCATTCATCATTATTAGTATAGCTCCTTTATCATTGATATTATTGTACTGCAGGTTAAATTGATATTCTTATTGTATTTATCTTTGTTTCTTTAGGACCACAAACTCAAACTACCAACACAAACTCAAAATAAAGCTCTGTTAACCAGACATACTACCTCTGGAGCCTGATTCTTTGACCGGAGTCAAGTCCATATCTGCCGCCTCAACCAGTTAAATCGTGGGAGGTCACATCCCTCCGTTTCATTGTTTCTGCCTCAAAAATACTGGATTTAAATTATAACTGACAGATTATAGCCCACAAGAACTTAACCAGTTTAAATACATTCTTTAAGAAGCAACACATCCATAAAATGCACATTTCCACTTGCCAAAAAGTGATCGTAGCTCCTAGCTTGTGTTTGAACATCGGTTTCTGCGTCTAAATGACTTCATTTAACGAATGAGGTTCATATCTGACAGATTATGGCCCACCCAGAACTTTCTACCAGTTGAAATACTGTTTTAAAGAGCCATCACGGCGATCACTTTTTGGCAGCTCGTGCGTTGATTCAACTTTGACCCACGAGACTCTCTGCCGGTTTGAGGGGCGTTCAAGAAATATCAGCTCTTTCTATTCTTGTTACCAAATGTGGAGGAAGAACTCTGATGTGTTACTGAAGTAAAAGTAACAATACTACAGTGTAGAAATACTCTGTTACAAGTTGTAAATGTATTTTTATTAAGGAGATGAGAACGAGCCAACAAGACACATGTTGATGTATTATTCATCACAATAATCTGCCTCAGAGACCAAATCACTCTGGAATAAAAAGTGACAAAACTAAAATGTAAAACAGAAATACAAACATAAAAGCAGAGCTATCTCACATTCATTTCAAACATTTGTTTTCCAAATTTTAAATATATTACAATTTGATTCAAAATATAAATCAATCTTAGTAAAGAGAGTCAACCGATGAATGAAATCATGATATGATCAAATGAACAAATGATGGCCCTCAAGATGAACGTATAGATTTTATTAAAAGCATTTAGAAACATAAGACTATATGATGATTGTTTATAGAAACATTTGTTTTCCAAATTTTAAATATATTACAATATGATTCAAAATATAAAGGACATAATAGTAACCAATAACAGCTCATTATTATTTAGATGTTCCATATCATGAAGAGTTTTTAGTCCAACAGTTCAAATGTTGATAATCCCAGAGATGAAATCAGATGAATGTTTTTGTGTTTGAGTCTCAGATCTGCTTCACAGTGCAGAGTGTGTGTGATGGTGAACAGACTGAACTTTGATTTCAGCAGCTGATCTTCAGTCAGTGTTTCTGTCCACAGGAGAGACTCTCAGTCCTGCAGAGGACACAGAGACACTGAGGAACCAGGAGAGACTCTCAGTCCTGCAGAGGACACAGAGACACTGAGGAACCAGGAGACACTCTCAGTCCTGCAGAGGACACAGAGACACTGAGGAACCAGGCCAGACTGTAAACCCAGGATAAAGAGGTTGAGTGAATGTGGTGTTGAAGGTGTGGAGGTGGATCAGTGAGTCAGAGGAGACTCTGTAGAAGGACAGAGAGCCAGCAGGAATGTCCACATACACTGCTACTCTGTTAGAGGAGGAGGAGGAGATGGATGTGTGTCTGTTATTGTGCCTGACAAAGTAACCATCTTCATCAGAGCAGCCCAGACTCCAGGACTGATCATTCCATCCAAACCTACAGTCTTTACTGTCTCCTTTCCTGCTGATTCCTCTGTAACTCACTGATATATAAACCTCTCCTCTCCTCTCGACCTCCCAGTAACAGCGACCAGTCAGAACATTTCTACACAGCAGCTGACCCCAGCAGGCAAATCTGTCTGGATGATCAGGATATGACTGATACTCCTCCACATGTGTCACCTTCCTGTTGTTGTCAGACAGTTTGAGTTTTCTGTGTACTGTGTTTGTGTCCAGTTCCAGTTCACAGACATCTGATGGAGAGAACAAGACACAATACAGCTGCAGGTTATCATCTGATGATTTATTAACAACTTTACTGACAATAACTGAAAGAAAATCATTCAAACGTTCATTTCATATTCAGCTGTGAGTGATGTTTAACAATCCAGTTCTAACAACATCAACAGTTAGTGAACATGAGAGTCAACATGTCAACAATGTTCAGCTTCTTGTCCTCGTGTTGACCCGATGATGACAGCTGATGATCCAAATCTAGAAACATGAACTGAATAAAGTCTCACTAATAAAACTGTCACATCTTCTTCTACTGCAGCACAAAGCAGCTCTCAACCATCTGCTTTTATTAAAACATCCAGAGAAAAAGCTACTTGAACACAACAACTTATGTGTGAATAAAAAAAGAAACAAAGTTAGCTTTCTGTTGGCTCGACTGTTGATTAATGTATTTACGTGAAATAGTGAATCAGAGGACTTTGTTGGGGAGTAGAAAAGAAAGGAGGAAGTCAGAGAGGAGATGTAGAGCACGTTGGAGGGAGAAACATGCAGTCAGCAGAGGAGAGAAAAACTAAGTTTAATGTCCAGCTGACTCATGTTTGGAGACTAATGGACTTTTAAAGTTTTGGTACAAGTATCATTTTTACAGCTAACAGTCGTGTTCAACTCTCAGTTTGGTAACTTGTTATCCTGTAGTTTTAGGTGAAGTTCAGGCAGGTTAGCTGTTTAGCTAGCTAGCTCCGCCGTGAGGGACAGTCAGCTGTAAACACCAGCAGCAGCTTTCACCGAGGACCGGGAGGAACCAGGACTTCACTGGAGGACTAGAACTGCACCATAACAAGAGGTACAGGTATATGCAGACAGACAGTATGAGCAAAATAAAGCTTCTTTTTTTTTTACATTAATTACATCAAAAACAGGCACTTTCAAGCACAATTAAACACAGCTTAATTTCACAGAGAGAAAGAAAGAAAAGAGAGGAGAGATACAGCGTGTGCTTTGTTGTTGCAGGAAACACTCAGCTGTTCCACAAACTCCCGGGCAGTTCATAGCTTGTGTTTGGTGGTTTAAAATGTTCTTGTGGCAGAGATAGAGGTAGTGATGTTTCCTGTTTCCTGTACGGGACTCTCACACCGCCTCAAACCACACTGACAAGTCTGATTTCTGGATACATAATTAGCCAGTGTGAGTTAAGTAGTTCCACAGTGAAAGCACCGTGCTATTGTTTCTTAATTATTTCTTTATAGTTGCTTTTTCTATATAATAACATCCACTGGTAAAGGGAGATTTAGCCAATTCACCATCAACTGCTAAGCACTCAGGATCCTGTTCAGTACAACATTGAAATAATAAGTAACCTCATCTTATATTATACTTCCACCACCAGGAAGGGGTTAAACTAGTGTAACACACAGCTGAGTTCTCTTAGAGCAAACTTAAAACACACTCACACTTCCTCAGACCCGGTATCAGTCTCTGCGGTCCACCATGGTCCACTCTGCAGAAAGAAACAAAGTCACAATCAACTTCATACACCAGGGCTGTGGATGATTGCAAAATTGAACCATCATAGTCAGGGCCGGCCCTATACATCTGGGGGCTCCGAGGCCATTTAGTGAAGGCGCGGCAGGGACACAGGCAGCGGCAGCAGAGGGCAGCGGGTTTCACTCTGTATGTAGGTCACTGTTGTTGCCAGTTTCAGATCAAACAAACATAATGATCAAATCAAATCATGATCCTTGCTTGTCGCTCTATCAGCAACACCTAACATTTCATTACCAACATAAATAGAGTTGCCATATCAGTCAGAATCAGGCAATGTTAGATAGGTCACGGTCCGGGTCTATGGTCAGACCAAAAGTTTGGGGGCCCCCTAATGGCCCTAAGCAGCCACTTAGTTTGTGTATAGGGAGGGCGGCACTGATCATAGTGTGAAATACAGTTTTCAAAGAGACGGAGTGTGACTACGTTGACTCTCACTACAGCTTGTTCAAGGAACAGTCAGGACAATGCTGCTAAAGCTGTCGCGGTGTGGTTACTGTTACTCTGAGACAAATACAACAGCGTTCTCTATGCCCTGGTGACAGACTGACAGGCTGGAGGTTGTTTGGGAGGGAAAATAAGACAAATATGTTTGGCTTATTTTTTAAATTAAATTTATTATTTTGTTAGAGAGAAAGTATGCTACAGAAAAAGGTACTGTTGGGTGCTGGTACCGAATTTCAGCTACTTATATAGGTACCTTAGTTGATTAAGAAAAACAAGTACTTAATTTAAATGTACGTTGCTTAAAGTGATAACACTAACACAGAACATTTAGGGAACGTTGGGGAACGTTAGTTTTGGTTTTCTAAAGGTTAGTTCAAACCAAACCAAAAACTAACGTTTAGGGAACGTTCCCTCAGGGTTTGGAGAACCAACCAACTGAAACGTTCTCCTGTGGTTGCACTGTACCTCCACACAACGTTCCCGTTTGGTAGTTTTTGGTTGTTCTGAGTGCGGTTTTGAAATGTTTATTTAAACCAGCTCCATTTAAGTTTTTGAAGTAGCTAATAAAAGGTTTGCAGTCACTTGATTTAGATTCACTCAAAAAGGATTGGTCTTATAAAATCTAAGTAAGATAAACAACATAGCAAGATAATATATTTATTTTTAGGCTGATATCAATTTTGCTGAAAACTATATTTTTGTGCTTGATTTCGTTTTTTAAACTGTATTAGGTGAAAATACTTAAAACAAGAATCTATCGATTTTCACAAGTAAGAAAATTCACTTCTTTCATTTCACTTCTAACAAGTGTCTCAGTTCAGTGTTCCAACTGTTACCGTTACACCCCACAGCAGTAGGGGAAGACCGTGCCTCTGCTCTCAGGTGACCGATTCAAGTCCTGTCCTACTGACTTCCGTTTGATACACAGACAAAGAAGATTCAATTTGCTTTGCCTAAACGATCTCACGAAAAAAGTAAGTAAAATACGTTACAGTTTCATGATGTTATGGTTGTAATGCAAAGGTTTGGGGTTTAACAGTAAGCCCTTTCCCTCGTAGTGCTTTGTTATATTCCGGTTTTGATCAGGTTGAACAAAAAGGTTTTGAACAACTCACGTTAGCAGTTGTTTTTCCCTATGGTTTTTCCCTCGTCGCCATCTTGCCAGTCAAGCAGCGAGTCTTATTGGTAAACTCTTTGTGCACAAACAATGTTCTCAATGCTCGAGCTCATGTGTAAATCCCCTGGTGAGACTTCGTGCAAAGTTTTCATGTTGTGTCGAGCCTTCTTAGTGTTTTACATATAGTAATTTTGATGCGATAAAAGTAGCCCCTAGCTAGTTCTCCCATTCAAAAGGCCATTTGACCCGAAAACGACAATACGATCAATCTTAAAAGTGGCGTGTCCATCCTAATTATGCTTTTAAATGAAAGGTACTTTCACATAAAGATCCTAGGTTGCATTTTGGCGAGAGTTACGCTTTAAATGGACTGCATATATATTGCGCTTTGTTTGCTGCTGTGCATGACGTGTATGCTTTGCCGCATTGTATGTTTTGTGTCATCGTGTTAACCTGCTTGCGTTGTTGTTACAAATAAGACATACTAGTTATTTCAATTAGTTTTAGTGTACAGTACATGATAGCCAGTACAATCAGTCATTTTAGGCAAGTCTCTCGGCGGCCACCTTGCAACGTACTTTGGGCAGTTATCGGCAAGCTATTTTCCTATGTAAGTGAATGGGGAAGCATACAGGAAGAGACGGAATATGTGTAGGCTACACAGCTGCCATACTGGCTTTACAAACTAACCCCATGCATTTCTATGGATGCTGTGTCTCCCCATTAGAAAGTCTCTGGGCTACAATGCAAAAGTCCTGAGAAATGCTGTCACATACAATGTTTATGTTGTAATGTTTATGTTTACACTGCATACATTCAAATATTCTTTTTGCAATCAGTACAAATTGTATGGTCTTTTATTTCAGATGACTCCGGTCCACAAGCAAGAAAGCATTCCAGGAGGGAGCGTGTATCTGGAAGCCCTATCCATAAGTTAACATTTATACATGCGTTTAAGAAACCAGAGTCATATTCCCACCATGGAACTACTGACACTCAATGTGGTGCTTATCATGTGAATTTTCTGATGTGTTTGTCTCTTCCTGCCTTTTTTTCAGGTCAGTAGACATCACTGCCTCCACCACCTGCATGTAAGTTTTTTTTTTTTTTTTGTGATTGTCTAATGTAACAGAGTAGTTTTGTAATGGCATTTGCAAGAAACCTACCATAAATGAACTGACCAATATTCATATCTACTTTCTTTTTAGATGAGTCAACACCACACAGGAAACCAGTCAGTCGCCCAGAGCTGGATTGATCTATTGTAACGAAGTCAGTCGCATGCTACGGCGAGTTGCAACCAATGACGTTCTAAAACAGTATAGCCTGCGTGGCCGAAAGGGAAAGAAGGCCTTCCAGGACGTGACGATCTGCAGGGTTATAACAGGCAGGTGTTATTTTATTGTTCACATCAGTATTATGCTTAGCTGGGCTGATAAGAGGTTTTAATTTGACTTGTAAGGTTGCTTCATTTTGACTTCTACTCTAGCGGTCTCCCAGAAAAACTTTGCTGAGCTGACTGCAGCAGACGCGGAGGACTTGATTGGGCAAGGGCTGAAGTTTGCCCCACACAGACGGTAAATTGAAATTCTTCTGTGATGTTAATAATAATCATAATAATCAAAAACTATCAATATTTGTGATCAGAATAAAAACAGGGTTGTTAGCTAATTTGTCTTGCTTTTGTTAAAGTGTTTATTCTTAGTATGACATATCAAACTTTTGTTTCTTTCTTTTTAGGTCAGCTGAGAAGGACTGAGCCTTCAAAACCATGGAGCTCTACTTTTGGCCATCTTCTACACTGCTGCCATCCTCCTGCCTCCTCCCCTCTGGCAGGCGCTACAGATCCCTGCACACAAAAACAACCAGACACAAGAACAGCTTCTTTCCCACTGCCATCACTCTCCTGATCTGCTGATAAGTGGGGTCATCCCCACTTTGGCCATTCACCTACACATTACATACTTTATCATTCCAATATGCATCTGGCACAATACATTGCACTATTACTACATCCTTATCTATTTTGTATTTTGTTTATTCTTCTTTGTATATTGTATATTAAAGTTTTAAATCCCATCAAGTTTGCCTGTTCATTCATTCCTGCTAATATATAATAATGCATTGAACGATCCCAGAACGTTGAACCAACTTTCCATTACAACCAAAACACAACCAAAACCTAACCAAACCTAACCTTCAGGGAACTTTCCATTGCAAACAAAACACAACCAAAACTAAACCCTAACCTTCAGGGCGTTCCCAGAACGTTCTGGGAACCAAAAATTGTTAGCTAGGAATTGAGTTGATTGAATCTTATTTTGTTAATGCCAATTGAATCGTTCCAGACCTCTGATCTTGAATAAAAATCAGATAGTACATGTTTGTCTGTCCATACCTGAGAGTGTCCAGTCTCCAGTTTGGATCCTTAAATCCAGCTGTTAGCAGCTTCACTCCTGAGTCTCCTGGATGATTGTAGCTCAGGTCCAGCTCTCTCAGATGGGAGGGATTGGAGCTCAGAGCTGAGGCCAGAGAAGTACAGCCTTCCTCTGAGATCAGACAGCCTGAGAGACTAAAGACACACAGACACACATACATACATATGCATGCACAAGCGCGTGCGCGCACACACACACACACACACACACACACACGCGCACATATGCAAGCGCACACACACAGACACATCATGTTAGACATTCACATTTGTCCACTGTTGTCTCCAACTAAGGATTTACTTTAGAAAAGCACTCTTTGTATCCTTTAAACCACCATTACTAATGGAAGGGAATTAAGTTCGTGGAGAGGAGGAAGAATTTTGACCAAAAAAAAATCATAAAAAAAAACATATCCAGGCACTCAAGAGGCCTGTACTACGAAAGGAAGATTTGGCGTTAATGAGGTAACTTCAGGTTCCATCCAGGGTTTTCTGTACCACGATGGTGGATCACTTGTTACCGTGTTAAATCGCTGTGTTAATTTATGCTGAACACCTAACCTGGTCGGGAGCAGGTTAAATTGGAGATTAGAGATCAACTGGTGTAAATGCACCGCCTACTGACCAATCAATACTCGATTGATAATGGCGTGACCATTCTTAGAAGATCAGGCGGAGCTCGGTGCGCGGAGAGAGAGAGAGGGGGGGGGTGCGCTTATAAAATATATATGCTATATGTCGGTATTTTTTGAAATATGTGTTTTGCCAATGCATAATCGGTTTGAATTATGTTTTATATATTTTTTTTTTTCTCACGATCGCTTCCACTGCCAGGGTTGCAACTGAAATAATAGGCTAAAGCAATGGCAGTTTATGGAAAGCACAAGTGTAATTATGGTCAGATCTTGTGCCTGACTGATGGGGAAGATATTGATAAGCATTGTAATTTACGCATTTACAGTGTCGGCTATTTTATTGCCAGCTTTCCTCCTGTTTTAGGAAGCAATGAATGTATTGCATTTTGCCTGCAAAACTGTGTCTGAGTTCTTCATATGATGTGTAGAATTATAATTTGCTAATTTTATATAAAATATGCAGCTCTGGTAGATGTTTGCGATTGGTCGTGCTGTGCAAACACCGCCTTTTTTATGTGAACGCGCGTGCCACTGGATTGGGAAACCCTGGGTTGATTGTACTAGTTGATAACCACCATAGTGACACAGCTTATGTGGATCCGCGGTTGTTAGGGTTAATGAAGCCGGGTAACTGAAATAAATCCAGGGCATGTTGATCTTGATTCGTAGTACAGGACGGTTACAAAAAATACAAGAATTGTTGTTGTTGAAAATTGTTACTTAGGTCCTAACTGAACACCAACCTGAGAGTTTCCAGTCTGCAGTGTGGACTCTTCAGACCAGGAGACATCAGCTTCACTCCTGAATCCTGCAGGTCGTTGTTACTCAGGTCCAGCTCTCTCAGACTAGAGGACTGGGAGCTGAGAACTGAGGACAGAGCTTCACAGCTTCTCTCTGACAGGTTACAACCACCTAACCTGAAGAGAAATCAGCAATATAAAAAACTATTACACAATTTTTTTTCTCCAAATAAAAACTTCATTTAATCTGGATAGTTATGTGCATGTACAGAGCTTTGTTGGAGGCTTTGACCACTGGCAGAAGCCTCAGAAGAGCCTCTTCTGAAGCAGAGTATTTCTTCAGGTCAAACACATCCAGATTTTTTTCTGATGACAGTAAGATGAAGACCAGAGCTGACCACTGAGCAGGAGACAGTTTATCTGTGGAGAGACTTCCTGAATTCAGGGACTGTTGGATCTGCTCCACTATAGAACAATCATTCAGTTCATTCAGACAGTGGAACAGATTGATGCTTCTCTCTGCAGACAGATTCTCACTGATCTTCTTCTTGATGTACTTGACTGTTTTCTTTTTGGTCTTTGAACTACTTCCTGTCTGTGTCATTAGACCTTGTAGGACAGTCTGATTGGTCTGCAGTAAAAGACCCAGGAGGAAGCGGAGGAACAAGTCCAGGTGTCCATTTGGACTCTGTAAGGCCTTGTCCACAGCACACCGATGGAGATGTTGTAGTTTAAGGGTTTCTCTGAAGACGTTAGGCAGCTGGGAGGTTGTTTGTTCTTCAGCCAGCAGGTTGACTCCTGAGTTGATGCATGTCAGATGGACATAAAGAGCAGCCAGGAACTCCTGAACACTCAGATGGACGAAGCAGAACAACTTGTCCTGGTACAGTCCTCTCTCCTCTTTAAAGATCTGTGTGAACACTCCTGAGTACACCGAGGCTTCTCTGATATTGATGCCACACTCTGTCAGGTCTGATTCATAGAAGAACAGGTTGCCTTTCTGAAGCTGCTCAAAAGCCAGTTTTCCCAGAGACTCAATCATCTTCTTGGTCTCTGGACTCCAGTGTGGATCTGTCTCAGCACCTCCATGATACTTGACGTTTTTCAGTTTGGACTGAACCACCAGGAAGTAGATGTACATCTCAGTCAGGGTCTTGGGCAGCTCTCCTCCCCCTCTGGTCTTGAACACCTTCTCCAGAACTGTAGCTGTGATCCAGCAGAAGACTGGGATGTGGCACATGATGTGGACGCTTCGTGATGTCTTGATGTGGGAGATGATTCTGCTGGCCTGCTTCTTATCTCTGAATCTCTTCCTGAAGTACTCCTCCTTCTGTGGGTCAGTGAACCCTCTGACCTCTGTCACCGTGTCAATACACTCAGCAGGGATCTGACTGGCTGCCGCAGGTCGTGTGGTTATCCAGAGGCGAGCAGAGGGAAGCAGTTTCCCCCTGATAAGGTTTGTCAGTAGCACATCCACTGAGGTGGACACTGTAACATCAGTCAGGATCTCAGTGTTGTGGAAGTCCAGAGGAAGTCGACACTCATCCAGACCGTCAAAGATGAACACAACCTGGAACTCTTTAAACCTGCAGAATCCTGCTTCTTTGGTTTCACTAAAGAAGTAATGAACAAGTTCCACCAAGCTAAACCTTTTCTCTTTTAGCACATTCAGCTCTCTGAAAGTGAATGAAAATGTGAACTGGATGTCCTGATTGGCTTTGTCTTCAGCCCAGTCCAGAGTGAACTTCTGTGTTAAGACTGTTTTCCCGATGCCAGCCACTCCCTTTGTTATCACGGTTCTGATTGGGCCATCTCTTCCAGGTGGGGTTTTAAAGATGTCTTCACATCTGATTATTGTTTCTGGTCTGTCTAGTTTTCGGAATGCTGTTTCAATCTGTCTGACCTCATGTTCTTCATTGACCTCTGCAGTCCCTCCCTCCATGATGTACATCGGTGTGAACATCTGATTCAGAAGGGTTGGGTTTCCTGCTTTAGCAATCCCCTCAAACACACACTGGAACTTTTTCTTCTGGTTAGTCTTGTGTTTATGCTGACAAACTCCAGAATAACTTCCTGAATGAAGACACAAAAAAGAAGATCATTGAGTCATAAAAACATAATTTAACATTTAAATGTCGTCAAATAATGAGTTTATATTTTAATGCATCTTTTCAGATATTATTAAATGTCCCATTTTTTCAATCTGTTAAAATCCTCTTACTGCTCTGCAGACAGTCAGCCAGCTCCTCCTGCTTCATCCTCCTCAGAATGTCCAGTGTGATCATCAGAAATGCCTCTCTGCTGCTCCTCCTCTGCTCTTCATCCTTACCATCCAAAACCTTGTCATCCTCCCTCTGACTCTCTAAGTATTCTGGATAATCTGGACTCAGAACCTTCTGAATCTTCTTCAGCTCGTTCTTTACAAAAGTGATGATGTTCTCCTCCAACAGCTGGAACAGAATGATAAATTGAACATTTAGTTTAAATAACTCAACATGTGATTCATCTATCAGTCTGAAGGCCTGATGGTTCTGGAGAATAATGGGATCTGAATGGTAGTTTATCATTTAATCTGTAGTTAATAATGACAACTTAGTTTTAATATACTGTATACACACCATAAATATGGATTCCACGTCTGTTTGATGCTGCAGGTCAGACTGACCACCAAGGCCTTCTGAGCTCTCGTGCTGAACTCTGTGGAGAAAACATCAAGTACAAGTGTAAGAACATTTAATATCTGCACACATGATGACAAAATGGTAACTGTGGATATTGAGGTAGCACAATGCAGTGTTATGTGGTTCAGGACAATAGTTTAGACACATACATGGACGCGGTCATTGGCTACATCACCAAATGCAACGATGACGTTGAATCGAGGATTACTGTATGGACATTCCCAAATCAGAAGAAGAAGAATCTTTTTTTAACAGGGACAGCAATGCCACAATATGAGCCACTAAATGGCAGAATGGTACTTCAACCTGGCTGGGCCATGAAGAATATGTTAGTTTAAATGAAGCCACTCCTCCCAGTCATATTAATACTCAAATTCCTAGAGGCTCAGGCCGAGGAGGGGGAGTTGCTGCCATATTTGATTCAAGCCTGTTAATTAATCCTAAACTAAATTATAACTTGTTTGAAAGCCTTGTTCTTAATCTTTAACATCCAACATGGAAAACAGTATGGCCAATTATATTTGTTGTTGTTCACCGAACTCCAGGTCTGTATTTTGAATGTTTATCTGAATTCTCAGAGTTTTTATTATGTGTAGTCCTAAAATCAGACAAAGTACTTATTGTAGGTGATTGCTTTCAACTCACTACTAGATTCAATTGGTTTCAGTCAGTGTGTGCATAATGCTACTCACTGTTGAAACCACACCCTCAACCTTCTGCATGGCATCAGATTTGAAGATTTAATAGTATTTCCGCAGAATCCTTTATTATCAGACCATTTCTTAGTAACTTTTGAATTCTTAGGGACTATTCGTTATTTATTTAAGGGGCCACCGGAGGAGTTTTGGGATCTTTCGTCTAAAAAGACTTGACCCTTCCTTCACCGGCAATACATTTTGTATGACCCTCCAAAATGATTAGGAAAAGAGGCATGACCCTCCCCAACATTTTATTGATGCCTTCTGTACTGGTTTACGCTTGATAAAGATGTACAAATGCCGATTGTTTTTTTTACAGCTATGAGATACGCGGCTTAACCTCTGCTTTCTCAGCTTACACATCACACTCCTCTTTTATAGTGTGGTGGCCATTTCAGTAGATTTACTCAGTAACATTGTTGGGGAAACACAATAAGCATGGAAACTAAAGGCACACTTCCTGCATTACTGCATTACTTAAAATAATAAGTTACTCCTCTAGTAAACTAGTATTCACATGAAATAAAACAATAAAACATTGAGACCATTCAACAAAGCTCATATGGGTAATAATCAATCACCAATCGCGGCACGGCTGTGTTGGAACGCAATAGACAGATGGTGGCGGAATAATTCAACTAAAATGTAACAGTGACCAATCAGTGTTCGACCTACAGTCTGTTGAGATGCCTCTCCAAATGCAGCTCATTCACACCATAAAACGTTAAGACACGTTAAGAAAAAAGATCCGTATTTTGTCCGTAATCCAGTGACATGAAAAAAAAGTAATCCACAGCGATCAGTAGATCCACAAAAAATTTCACAATGTATCCAGCAAGGCCTACGCATGTCACATTCACCAGCCAGCTCCAAACAGGTGAACGAGGCCTCTCTACTTCGCCATTTAAACAAAGTGGAATAAACGTATAAAAGTCTAAATCTACACAAAACACGCAATCAAACTGACATCAAATGTATATACATGGCATTTAGGAAACGTTTACTGCAACGTTGGCATGGCAAGATGTCCTGCTGTTGGGTCCGGCTGCTCCCATCATCAACCAGGTAATATTTTTTTTTACTAAAGCAGTATATGAAATCAGATGTATTACCTACCACCATTTAGTTGTTTTGTGTTATTTAAAATATTTATAAAATATCTGGTCATGCCAAACGCAATTATTCCACTAATTTTTTAAACAATGCAATTACCCATTTCAGCCAACAGGGGGGCAGTGCTCCTCTTGCCCCCAGCAAACTCCACGTATGCAATCAGACCCATCTGCTAGGATGCTGATGGAGGGCCGAGACTGAGAGCTACATGGAAAAATATGCACCAAACAAGCCACTTTGAAATGTTGCTTTTTTCATGAATACAAAAGTTGGGGGACCCCCATCCCAGAGTAAAACATTTTGGGTGACCCGCCCCCCAGCAAAGAATAAAAAGACATGACCCTCCCCTATTTTCCTCCAGTGGTCCATTCCATAAATACCAAACGGTCCCTTACTACCCGACTATATGAAATTAAATAAAAGCTTCTATACTAGATGCCTATTTGACAGTGCTATAGCAAAATTTAAAGAAGATATTCCAACAGAATTTAACTCAATGTCCTGCCTTTATATAACAGAGGACCTTTATGTTAGCTTTAGTCCCTCCCAAATTGATAATTTTGTAGATGGTGCTACAACCTGCCTATGGACGACTTTAGACTCTGTTGCTCCCCTCAAAAAGAAGAAGATAAAGCAAAGGAAACTAGCACCTTGGTATAACTCCCAAACTCGCAAATTAAAACAAATCTCACAAAAACTTGAAAGTAAATGGCAAGAAAAAAAAAAAACTGGAAGAATCTCATTTAGATTGGTAAGACAGTTTGAAAACCTATAGGAAGGCACTCAGAAATGCTAGATCATACTATTACTCATCATTAATAGAAGAAAATAATAATATATTTTCTTTTCAGCACTGTAGCCAGGCTGACAGATAGTCACAGCTCTACTGAGCCATCTATTCCTATAGTTGTGAGTAGTGACGACTTCATGAGCTTCTTTAATGATAAAATTATAACAATTACAGATAAAATTCATCACCTTTTGCCCTCAAATTCTAATGGTTCACCTTTAAACGCAGGACTGCTAGAAAGAACGGCAAGACCTGACATATACTTAGACTGCTTTTACCCTATAAACCTTCAACAACTACTGTTAAAGGTCTCTTCAGCTAAGCCATCTACCTGTCTTTTAGACCCCATCCCAACGAGGCTACTTAAAGAAGCGCTACCCGTGGTTAACACTTCATTACTAGATATGATCAATATGTCTGTATTAACAGGTTATGTACCGCAGTCATTTAAAGTAGCTGTGATAAAACCTCTTCTGAAAAAACCCACCCTCGACCCTGATGTCTTAGCCAATTACAGACCTACAGTACAGGCCAAAAGTTTGGACACACCTTCTCATTCAATGTGTTTCTTTATTTTCATGACTATTTACATTGTAGATTCTCACTGAAGGCATCATTCAAACTATGAATGAACATATATGGAATTATGTACTTAACAAAAAAGTGTGAAATAACTGAAAACATGTCTTATATTTTAGATTCTTCAAAGTAGGGTTGTTGTTGGGTCTTTGTAAATTATAGTGTGGTCTAGACCTACTCTATCTGTAAAGTGTCTTGAGATAACTCTTGTTATGAATTGATAATATAAATAAATTGAATTGAAAATTCACAACAACAGTTTCTCAGAGTTTTTAAAGAGGTGCAATTGAATACACGAGTGGTTCCCAACCTGGGGTCCGGGCACCCCTTAGGGGGGTGGCAAAGATCACAGGGGGTGCGCATGTCTTTATCTGGTTTTAGGTTGTGGTAAAAAATATATATATTTGCACATGTTAAACAAATTATGATAATACACTAGAATATGAGTAGGTACCATGTAATGGAAAAGCACCATTAGTAAGGCAAGGCAGCTTTATTTGTATAGCACATTTCAGCAACAGGGCAATTCAAAGTGCTTTACATAAAACATTAAAGAGCAGTTAGAAGACAATTAAAAACAATTTAAAAACATTAATAAATTAAAAACATTAAAAGACAAGACTAAAATTGATAGTGCAGTATAAGAATAACAGTTACAGCGCAGTATAAGAAATTAAAGTTAATAAAATAGATTATTTAAAGAAAAGTAACATCAAAAAGATAGGTTTTTAGCTTAGATTTAAAAGAACTGAGAGTTGCAGCGGACCTACAGGTTTCTGGGAGTTTGTTCCAAAGATGTGGAGCATAAAAAGCCACCCTTTGCTTTTTTTAACTCTGCAAACCCTTGGTGTTCTCTCAATGAGCTTCATGAGGTAGTCACCTGAAATGGTTTTCACTTCACAGGTGTGCCTTGTCAGGGTTAATTAGTGGAATTTTTTCCCTTATTAATAAAAAAGAAAAGGGTGGCTACTTTAAAGAATCTAAAATATAAGACATGTTTTCAGTTATTTCACACTTTTTTGTTAATTACATAATGTGTTCATTCATAGTTTTGATGCCTTCAGTGAGAATCTACAATGTAAATAGTCAAAATAAAAAGGAAACGCATTGAATGAGAAGGTGTGTCCAAACTTTTGGCCTGTACTGTATATCTAACCTTCCCTTTCTCTCCAAGATCCTTGAGAAGGTAGTCGCTAATCAGTTATGTGATTTTCTACATAGCAATAGTTTATTTGAGGACTTTCAGTGAGGATTTAGAATGCATCATAGCACAGAGACGGCACTGGTGAAAATTACTAACGACCTTCTAACTGCTTCAGACAAAGGACTTGTCTCCGTACTTGTCTTACTTGATCTTAGTGCTGCATTCAACACTATTGACCATACCATTCTGCTACAGAGACTGGAACATGTTAGCCATGGTGTTCCACAAGGCTCAGTGCTTGGACCAATTCTATTCACCTTGTATATGCTTCCTCTAGGCAATATTATTAGGAAACATTCAATTAACTTTCATTGTTATGCAGATGACACCCAATTATACCTATCAATTAAGCCAGACAAAACCAGTTAGTTAACTAAACTCCAAGCATGCATCAAAGATATAAAAGCATGGATGACCTACAATTTTCTGATGTTAAACTCAGACAAAACTAAAGTGATTGTGCTGGGCCCTAAACATCTCCGAACCTCATTATCCAAAGATATAGTTACTCTGGATGGTATTGCCCTGACCTCCAGCACTACTGTCAGAAATCTAGGAGTTGTTTTTGATCAGGATATATCCTTTAACGCCCACTTAAAACAAACCTCAAGAACAGCCTTTTTTCACCTTTGTAACATTGTCAAAATTAGGAACATCCTATCTCAAAACAATGCTAAAAAACTAGTCCATGCAGTCATTACTTCCAGGCTGGACTACTGTAATTCTTTACTATTAGGATGTTCAAAGAAAACCCTTAAGACTCTCCAGCTGATCCAGAATGCTGCAGCGTGCGTTCTGACAAGAACTAAGAAAAGAGATCATATTTCTCCTGTATTAGCTTCTCTGCACTGGCTTCCTGTAAAATCCAGGATTGAATTTTAAATCCTTCTTCTGACCTACAAAGCTCTAAATCGTCAAGCACCATCATATCTTGAAGAGCTCATAGTACCTTATTGCCCCACTAGAGCACTGCTTTCCCAGAATGCAGAGTTACTTGTGGTTCCTAGAGTCTCTAAAAGTAGAATGGGAGCCAGAGCCTTTAGCTATCATGCTCCTCTCCTGTGGAACCAGCTCCCAGTCTGGGTCTGGGGGGCAGACACCGTCACCACATTTAAGAGTAAACTTAAAACTCTCCTCTTCGATAAAGCTTATAGTTAGGGAGTGAGGAGTTGCAGCGTTTGCCTAGACCGGCGGGGGAGGGTGTATTTCTGAAGATACGGCACCCCTTCTCTTCTCTGCTTCTCTTCATAGTCGTTAGACTCATCTACCATATAATCAATGATATAATCAAAGTAGAGGGAGGCAGGCCAGTACAGCCCAATCCAACAGGGTAGAGTTCTAGGCCAACCAGGCTCCTCTCCTTATTCTGTCTCTCTTAATTAGTAGTAGCAGTGCCCTGCTATGCCTTGAACTACTACAACTACTATTTCTAGTCATTGATCCATTATCTTTATTGTGACTATTATTGCCACTGTTCATCACACCCCCAACCGGCACCGTCAGACACCGCCTACCAAGAGCCTGGGTCTGTCTGAGAGGGAGTTTTTCCTCCCACTGTCACACTGAATGCTTGCTCTTGTGGAAATTACTGGAATTGTTGGGTCTTTGTAAATTATAGTGTGGTCTAGACCTACTCTATCTGTAAAGTGTCTTGAGATAACTCTTGTTATGAATTGATAATATAAATAAATTGAATTGAAAATTCACAACAACAGTTTCTCAGAGTTTTTAAAGAGGTGCAATTGAATACACGAGTGGTTCCCAACCTGGGGTCCGGGCACCCCTTAGGGGGGTGGCAAAGATCACAGGGGGTGCGCATGTCTTTATCTGGTTTTAGGTTGTGGTAAAAAATATATATATTTGCACATGTTAAACAAATTATGATAATACACTAGAATATGAGTAGGTACCATGTAGAAATGTGGAAAAGCACCATTAGTAAGGCAAGGCAGCTTTATTTGTATAGCACATTTCAGCAACAGGGCAATTCAAAGTGCTTTACATAAAACATTAAAGAGCAGTTAGAAGACAATTAAAAACAATTTAAAAACATTAATAAATTAAAAACATTAAAAGACAAGACTAAAATTGATAGTGCAGTATAAGAATAACAGTTACAGCGCAGTATAAGAAATTAAAGTTAATAAAATAGATTATTTAAAGAAAAGTAACATCAAAAAGATAGGTTTTTAGCTTAGATTTAAAAGAACTGAGAGTTGCAGCGGACCTACAGGTTTCTGGGAGTTTGTTCCAAAGATGTGGAGCATAAAAACTGAACGCTGCTTCCCCCTGTTTAGTTTCTAAACTCTGGGGACAATAAGTAGACCTGTCCCAGACGACCTGAGAGGTCTGGTTGGGTCATAATGTAGTAGCAGATCAGAAATGTATTTTGGCCCTAAACCGTTTAGTGATTTATAAACCAGTAAAAGTATTTTGAAATCAATTCTTTGAGGCACTGGAAGCCAGTGTAGAGATTTCAGTACTGGAGTGATGTGATCCACTTTCTTGGTTTTAGTAAGGACTGGAGCAGCAGCGTTCTGAATCAGCTGCAGCTGTCTGATTGATTTTTTAGGGAGACCTGTAATGACACCGTTGCAGTAGTCAAGTCTACTGAAGATAAAAGCATGGACAAATTTTTCCAGATCCTGCTGAGACATAAGCCGATTTTTTAATTATATTAATATGGCTTTTAAAATTCAGGTCTGAGTCCATGACTACACCAAGATTTCTGGCTTTGTCTGTTGTTATTAACATTGTCGTTTGAAGCTGAGCGCTGACTTTCAATCGTTCCTCTTTTGCTCCAAAAACGAATCATTAATCTGTTGAATGCACATATTTAATTGTTGTATTGGGCTATAGTTCCCTGGCAATAAGGTTAAGTAAATTTGTGTGTCATCCGCATAACTATGGTAACTTATTTTGTTGTTTTCCATAATCTGAGCCAGTGGAAGCATGTAGATGTTGAACAGAAGAGGCCCCAGAACTGAGCCTTGGGGAACTCCGCACGTCATATTTCTATGCTCAGATGTATAATTACCTATAGACACAAAGTAGTCCCTATTCTTTAAATAGGATTCAAACCACTTTAGTACTAAGCCAGAAAGACCAACCCAGTATTCCAATCGGTCAAGCAATATGTCATGGTCTACCATATCAAATGCAGCACTGAGATCAAGTAATACTAAGACTGAAATTTTGCCACTATCTGTGTTTAAGTGGATGTCATTAAAGACTTTAACAAGAGCCGTCTCAGTGCTGTGGTGTGGTCGAAAACCTGACTGGAAGGCATCAAAACTGTTGTTTAGCGATAAGAAAAAGTTGAGTTGTTGAAAAACCACTTTTTCTATGATTTTACTTAAAAATGGAAGGTTTGATATTGGCCTATAGTTGCTCATTAGTGTCGTGTCTGGATTGTTCTTTTTTAGGAGTGGCTTGATGACTGCAGTTTTCAGGGCCTGTGGGAAGATACCTGAGAGCAGAGATGTGTTTACAATCTGTAGAAGATCACAGTTCGAAACATTTTTGAAAACACCCGTTGGTAGAATATCAAGGCAACAGGAGGAAGTTTTCAGATGTTGTATAATGTCTTCCAAGTTTTTAAGATTGATCGTATGAAATTGTGTCATGTTGTAATTGTCATGTTGCACAAACACATATCCTGTACTTGATATGGAAGCACTGACTGCTTGTCTAATTTTCTGAATTTTGTCTGTGAAGAAGGAGGCAAAGTCATTGCAAGCCTTGGTAGACAACAGTTCAGATGCTACTGGTACTGGAGGGTTTGTTAATCTATCAACAGTAGCAAACAAAGCATGTGAATTATTATTGTTTCTGGCGATAATGTCAGAGAAAAAGGACCGCCTTGCATTTCTTAGTTCCAGATTATAAATGCGAAGTCTCTCTTTATAAGTGTTATAATGGATCTGGAGATTAGATTTTCGCCAACTGCGTTCAGCTTTTCTGAGCTCTTTTTTCTGTTCTCACAACTATAAAATTTGTATAAAGGAGTTTGTAGTAGTCCTCTATGGAGAAGGGTGGCATCTTGCTGTTAATTAGCTTTAGCTACAGTCACTTTAGGACAGGCTTGAGCTATTGGTAGGCCACGCTCACGCAGAAAAATGTTCAAATATGACAATAGCCTACTATGTCTACAAAAAATTTATAGTCCAGTGATTTATAAGTATCCAAGAGCCGCTGCTCATAGTTTCTCTCAGAGGAAAAGCAAGATTATCAGCAGAAATATGCAAGCAGAAGCAGGAGCAAGCAGTAGAGCGTCTGCACTGTAAGAAGCAGGAAGGGCAGTCTAGTAGTAGGCCAAACCTCCGGGAACTCTTAACCTGTGACCCTTGCTGTCATCAGGTCAGCTGCTAGCTGCTATCTGCTATATGCTATCTGCTAGCTGCTAGCTGCTAGCTGTTAGCTGTTACCTGCTAGCTGCTATCTGCTATCATCCTCGTCTTTCCTGCCGCCACGGCATCACTATTTTATGAATGAAACATGGTGGAGAAATGTAAAAGTGCTGATACTCCTTTGTATAAAAAAGAAAGTAAGGCTCTATCTCGAGAGTTACCTCAACTTCGGTTTCGGGAGGGGCTCAGCTTTTCTTAGACATAAGTAGGGGGGCCGCCAAGGAAAAAAGGTTGGGAACCACTGGAATACACCATTAGTTTGAGGATTTGTATGGAGCTGGCATGTTTTACCTTAATTGTTTGTTTCCATAACTCACTCACAGATAAGACAAAATGTTCCCACACCGTTTACTTCAGGGAAGCAGGAGAATTTTCCAGTTCTGTTGTTTCTCCGTCATCTCCAACTCTGACGAGTAAATGTTACCCAGTGAAAGGTACAAGTCCAGCGTGCAGGGCTGTATAACTTAGTGTTGGGTTGTATTGGTCTCTTTTTGTAGTGTTATTATTACTACTATTAAAATTACAACTCAAGTACAGCATTCAGAGAGGACGCTGGCGCTGTTTGTTCGCTTCTCCACTTGCTATTCTCCACTTGCTATTCTCCGCTTTCTATTCTCCGCTTGGTTTTCTCTGCTTGCTATTGCCGGTTGTGTTCTTGTTTGTTTTTGTTCGTTGTAACTTCATCTCATCTCATCACTGGACCTTGCTGCCATGGATCATTTTGGCAACTCTGGTCATTTTAACTCTGGACAGCCTCTCAGCTGCTTCCCGAAGCCGCTCGGTCTCCTCGACCGAACTGTCGCCTCGCCGGCTAGCCGCTAGCTAGCTGACTGCCCACATTCACCCAACGCGTGGCAGCTAATCCGACTGCCTACCTTCCTTCTCACAGGCAACCTCCACCAGATGCGAGCCGAGACTGGACTCGGCATCCTGCATCCCAGTCATCAAACAGCTCGGACTTCTACGTCGACCCCGTTACATCCACAGAAGCTGTTTGTTTACTTCCATCACGGACAATCCATTCCATCCATCTGGTCACCTGCACGCTCTGTCTCACCTCTACCACGTCATCAGAATGCTACCGCCACATGCCAACTTTGCCCTCCTCTACACTTGATCTCATGAACTAATCCTCGACAACACTCTGGACTTCCTTCTGCTCACTGAAACTTGGCAACAACCCAATGACTTCTTCTCCCTCAACCAAGCATCCCGCCCTGGCTACAACTACATCTGCAAACCCCGCCCCTCCCGCCGTGGAGGTGGCCTCGCCGTTATTTTCAGTCAGAACTTCCGGATCACAGAACTCACCCTCCCCTCACTATCATCGTTTGATTTTCTCGCCTTCAAAGCTCTTTCCTCCATGACAGTCATCCTCATTTACCGGCCACCTAAACCAAATCCCTCCTTCCTCTCTGATTTTACTGAGCTCCTCACACTAGCCTCATCTCTCTCTCCGCGTCGGCTGCTACTCGGTGACTTAAACATCCACATGGACTCTCCCACCTGCAAGCTCTCATCTGAATTCACCATTTTACTGGACAACTTCACTCTCACCCAACATGTCACATTCCCCACCCATGAAAAAGGACACATCCTCGACCTGGTCTGCTCCACAAACCAACCGGGGCTCGACCTCCATCCATGCCTCTTTCCCCTCTCTGATCACAAACTGATATGATTCACCATCCCTTCTCTAACCCCACGCCCCCGCCTCCTCAGAGAAATCACCTTCCGCAACCTTAAATCAATCGACCCCCACCATCTCTCTGACTTGTTCTCCACCACTCTCCACCTGGACTCAACCCTAACCTCACCTGATGATCTCACAAACCACCTCAACTCCACCTTGTCTACCTCCTAGCGCTGTGCAATTAATTGAATTTCGATTTCAATTTCGGTTCCCAACGATCACCAAAATAGTATAATCGAGAAAAAATGATTATTTTGCCATGTTCTGTTTTGCAAGAACACTCTTATTTTGTCTTGTGTTCTGAATGACATGTGCACATCTGCCCCTCCCGAAGCCAGTCAGGGAGGCAAGTTGTGTGCAGCTTCCGCTGAAATTTAAAACTCAGCGCGAGTAATTTAATTTATAATTTATGTTTATAATTTATAATTTATAATTTATAATTTATACTGTTTATTGATCCCTAGTGGGGAAATTAAAATTTACACTCTGTTTGTTAGAAATCACTACACACAGGCCTGAAATACACACACACATGCTCAGGACCTATTAATGCACAAATGGAGAGATGTCAGAGTGAGTGGGCTGCCAGTGCTGAAACAGCGCCTGAGCAGTTGGGGGGGGTACGGTGCCTTGCTCAAGAGCACCTGGCAGGGCCCAGGAGGTGAACTGGCATCTCTCCAGCTACCAATCCACACTCTGTACTTTGGTCCGTACTGGGACTTGAACGAGCAACCCTCCGGTTCCAAACCCAAGTCCCTACGGACTGAGCTGAGAAAAGCAAAGATTGAAGCAGCGTTCGGTGAGCAAAAAAAGGCAAAACCAACTCAGTTGTCTGGGAACAGCTAACGTTAGCTAACCCTGCGGTCCCTCTGCCTTTGCCCCTCCCGCTGTAGTTGAAGTTTTTTATTCCCCCGACACGCTGTATTCACTTACTGTTTAAAACTTTTTCCAGCTTAGTGCTCAAAACCAACATGAAAAAACATAGAAATGTTCCCTCAGCATTTAGTTTTGTTGTTAAACTGTATGTAAATGAGAAGGGAGTTTAAATCACCTGTTTCCCGTAACATTACTCTAAGGTACCGTCTATGTGCTGGATTTTTCCTAAGGTTAGCTAGCAAATAAGCCCCCTGACGGCGACATTATTGTTGATATTTTGGCACAATGTTTAGTAATGACAGTAGTAGTGGTCATACTGAGTGAACATGTGATGTGAGATGCACATTGTGTTATGTCTGTGGAACTGTTCATTAGCTGTGTAACATTATGTGTGATATCAGTAAAGTTGAACTGACTCACAGTAGTAAAACAGATTTTATTCTGATCCAAAGACTTTCTGTGAGATAAAGGACACTAACCAATTATACCCTGGACACTATCCATTATATACAAATGTTCATGAGTAATTGTGTTAAATAATCGTGAATTCAATATTGACCAAAATAATCGTGATTATTATTTTTTCCATAATCGAGCAGCCCTACTACCCCCCTCAACACTCTGGCCCCCCTCAAAACAAAAACCTGGTACACACCTGTACTCCAGAAAATTAAACAAACTGGCCACCAACTTGAATGTCTGACAAAGAAATCATCCCTCACAGTCCATCATGAAGCCTATAAACTCCATCTCACTGCCTACAAAGATGCCCTCATTGCTGCCAAATCTGCCTACCTCTCCACCATCCTCACCGACCCCTGCCAAAACCCCAGAACCCTCTTCTCCTCAATGAACATTCTTATAAAGCCTTGGACCAACACCCTCCCTACTTCTACTCCGGATCTCTGCAACTCATTCCTCCACTTTTTCGCTGACAAAATCAACATCATTTACCAATCTCTATCCCCTGTATCACACCTCTCAGTATCTACTCCAGCACCCACTATGGCCCCTCCTTTCCCCATCTCTCCTGACCTCCCCACCCCTCCTCACTGCCTCCTGTCCCAGTTTGACCCGGTCACTCCTCCTGAAATCTCCAAACTCATTAGCTCTTCCAAATCCACTTCCTGCTCCCTTGACCCCCTCCCTACTCCACTCCTGAAGTCCTGCCTCCCCGTCCTATGCCCCTACCTCACTAACCTCTTCAACTCCTCACTGTCCCTTGGAACTATCCCCTCTGCCTTCAAAACTGCCGCTGTCACCCCAATCCTTAAAAAACCTGGTCTGGATCCCTCCACCCTCAACACCTACCACCCAATATCCAACCTCCCCTTCTGTCTAAAACCCTGGAACGTATAGTCGCCTCACAACTACAAACCCATCTTCATGCCAATAACCAATTCAAACCCCTCCAATCTGGTTTTAGCCCCCTCCACAGCACAGAAACTCAAAGTCCTCAACGACCTCTTCACCTTTGCTGACACCAGTTCCCTCAACATCCTCATCCTCCTTGACCTGAGTGCATCCTTTGATACCGTGAGCCATAACATCCTGCTCACCAGACTCAAAGACCTCAGTATCGAAGGTACTGCACTCAGCTGGCTCCATTCCTACCTATCCAACAGATCCCACTTCATCTCTCTCCATAGCCACACCTCTGCCACAGCCACAGTCAGTCAAGGCGTTCCCCAAGGCTTCGTACTCTGCCCCCTCCTCTTCATCATCTACATCCTCCCCCTTGGTCTGATACTCCGCCACTTCAACCTGGACATCCATTGCTATGCCGATGACACCCAGATCTACCTCAGCACCAAATCCCCCCACAATCCTCCCCTCTCCCACATCAATGCCTGAATGTCAGCTATTAAAACCTGGATGCAACACAACTTCCTCAAACTCAACACCGATAAAACAGAATTCCTCCTCATCGGCTCCAAATCCATACTCCAAAACCAATAACCCCACTCTCACCATCGACAGCACCATTGTCTCCCCATCTCCCCAGGCCCGCAACCTTGGCGTTATCTTTGATTCTACCCTCTCCCTTGAGCCTCACATCCATCAAGTCATTAAAACCTCCTTCTTTCACCCCCGCAACATCGCCAAAATCAGACCATCTCTCACACCCCCGCTGCTGAAAGACTCATTCACACCTTCATCTCCTCCAGACTGGACTATTGCAACTCACTTCTCCTCAGCATCAGCTCTACCAACATCAACCGACTCCAACTGGTCCAGAACGCAGCCGCCCGACACATCACCCGCTCCAAATCCTGGCACCACATGACCCCAGTCCTAAAACAACTCCACTGGCTTCTTATCTCCCACTGGATCACCTACAAAATCCTGGTCCTCACCTACAAAGCCCTCCACCATCTGGCCCCCTCATACCTCACTGACCTCCTCTCCCCCTACCGTCCCTCATGGTCCCTCAGATCCCCCTCAGCTGGTCTCCTCTGCATCCACAAGTCCAACCTCCGCAGTTTTGGGGACAGAGCCTTCTCCAGAGCAGCTCCCAGGCTCTGGAACTCCCTCCCCCAAGAGATCCGCACCTCTGAGTCCCTCACCATCTTCCAGTCCCGCCTCAAGACCCATCTCTTCACCTCTGCCTATCCGTAGCCCCCCACCCCCCTTCCCTTTTCCGCTGTGCCTGAATCTTGTCTTGTTTTGTTCTGTTTTTGTAATCTACCTCCCATGTAAAGCGACTTTGAGTCTTTGAAAAGCGCTATATAAATTTAATTTATTATTATTATTATTATTATTAAAAGGCTGCTCTGGTTTATTGGCATTTCTTTAATCCAATCATAATCGTCTTGGGAGGCGCTAATCTGTCTGGTGGTTCTGGTCCTGGTATCACTGGGCATAAGATTAAAATCACATTTTGTGGCATTGCCAAAGCTAGACCATAAAGCTCTGAGAGAATCTGATAATAACAAAGTTTTAAATTCTTACCTTTCATCAACAGCTTGTCCGTCTTTAAACTGAATAAGACGACCCATAGACCAGTCACTCTTCATGGACACACAGCTGGCTCCAGGTCCAGGTGTCTGTTGCTGCATCCTGATAAAAACAAAGACAGTGAAACAGCAATTATTCACCAAAATGTAATCTGATCAATGATGCTGTCTCATCTCAGTCATTGGCTCTTTGTTGACTAATAAAGTAAGAAGTTAATTTCATTTATGTATTTCTACAGTGGGTGTACACTGTGATATCACTGCTGACACATTATATCGTTGAGTCCTACAACAGACTACAGAGCTCTAGACCAAGTCCGGATTCTTCTTCTCAGGAGAGTCTGATAATAACAAAGTTCATTTTCAAATTCTTACCTTCCATCAGCAGCTTGTCCATGTTTAAACTGAATAAGGCGACCCATAGACCAGTCACTCTTCATGGACACACAGCTGGGTTCAGGTCCTGGTTCACAGCCTTGCTGCAGACTAATGAAAAGTGGTTTAAGATGAAAATAATATTTTTAACTATTTACATTAATTAATTTGCTCTGTTCTATTATTATATCAATAATAATAATAATATACAAGTCTCATTTTGAGAATTGAGCATCAGGATGAATACTATCAATGGATCTGTCTCAGAGTAGATCATGTTGTGAACATGTGAACTTTTCTTAGTGCTGCACTCTGGGTTTATCAAGTCCAAGGGAAGTCACAAATCATTATTGTTAATTTTTTGATTTTGTGAACTTGAGTCTGATGTCATCAGTTATAAACTAATAAAGTTAGTATGTGGAGTGATGTGCTGAGCTCTAACATGGAGAAGAGTCCATTATCATCATCTCACCTCTGAGCTTTGTTCTGGCTGTCATGGTCCCCACACAGAGTGGTTTTAGAGGGAGGGGCTCCCTCCTCTCTGTCCTCACACTGACTCATAGCAGAGTCCTCACCTGCTGGGAGAGATTACCTCTGTTACTATAACAAGATTTTCATCACAGGACACATTAGTCTCTCATTCCTCTCTAACATGTCACAAATAGTGTAGAAAACAGAGAATCAGCTCTGTCCATCAGACACACTGAGGAGGTCCATTGAAGGACTCGGAGTCTCTGGGACACTTGACACATGGACCGTGTAAACAGCTTTCAGTCAAACCAAGTCTGTCTCAGTGTTGGAAGATGGCTGTGTTTTAGTTACAGTAAATGGATCACCAAGCTGTCTGACCAGTTCTGACACTCCTTGCATTTTTCTCTGATGACAGACGCTACTTTGTAATATTCCCCTCCCCTAGTATGCTCAACTGTTATTTCTTCCCAACTTTGTTGTCACACACTTTTTGCACATCTACTGATCTACTTCGCTGTCTAGACCACATCCTGCACTAACTGTATATTAACTCTTTACTACATCTCAGACTGTCTATTTATTCATGCATATTGTTGGCGCACATTTGTTCCTTTGTTTGGTCTGTAATTTACGCGTGGCATCGCTGTAGATGCGTGTTTTTATACCAACAATTGCTAATGAATAACTTGTCCAAGAGTTCAAACTTAAAGTTGGATATGGCAATCCGTTTATTTGAAGTGACCAGCAAATTAATAAAACAAAACAATAATTCTTCTTTCAATCTTACCACGTTATCATACACATAACCACGGTCAAACAAACTGTGACCTTGCTGTGCGCAACCCAGCTGAAGCAATTAGGCCCCATTTAAATAAACTCTTCCACCCCCAGCGTCACACGCTGATTGCCAATTAAATGGCTCCAACACATATTGTATTATTACTGATCTACATCACTAGCTAGACCACCATTTGCACTAACTGTATATTGTCTTTTCTCTACATTCAGCATTTATATTACTGCTTACTGTGTTATTACTGATCTACCTCACTTAATAGACCACAACCTGCACTAATATTATTGACTTCACACTACACTTTAGCATTTATCTAGACTGTCTATTCATATCTATTGTGTTACAACTGATTCTACTTCACTAACTAGACCACTAGACTAACTGTTTATTGACTCATTACACCATCGACTCTTTACACCATCTCAGCAGTGATATTTACTCTCTGATCATGTATTGCATATCCATCGACTTACTTACACCTAACTACGTACCAGCATTTGTAATGCCCACTTAATCTGCACTTTATGTAGCATATTGTATTATGTGTTATTGTACTGTATTGAATGTGAAACTATTTCTTGTCTTGCACGCCTATGCTTTTCTTGGCCAGGTCGCCGTTGCAAATGAGAACCTGTTCTCAACAGCCTACCTGGTTAAATAAAGGTTAAATAAATAAAAAGACACACCCTCTCTTACACACACACACACCCTCTCTTACACACACACACCCTCTCTTACACACACACACACACACACACACACACACACACACACACACACACACACACACACACACACACACACACACACATCTACATGCCCTTGCTGACACTCAGATAGTCTTTGACTGCACAGATCAGATGTTAGTGCAACTTATCTCAACTCCACACCAACCTAGGTGCTGCATTATCAATGTTATACCTTATGTCTGCAACGTATGCTTAAATTTCAAACAATCTCAACTCTCATGGCTTCCCTCGCCATCTTCATCTCTTGTGTGGTTTAGCCACCTGTAGTTACATCAACATCTTCCTCATTCTCACTCTCTCATGCACACCCATGCATGTTCACACACACACACACACACACACACACACACACACACACACACACACACACACACACACACATTTTACTGCACTACTTTAAGTACATCTAGCTTACTAACAAAGTAATTTGAAAGAGTGTATTGATACTTTTACTGCAGTACAGAATGATCTTATGGTAATTCTGTAATGCAGTAAAAGTACAAACAACTCACTGTCAAAGTACAACTGTGTTTTGGATCAGATGTACCACGGCCAAGTTGATCAGAGCTGTCCGACCAGTTTGGACCCTCCCTGTTTTTCACTGATGTGAACTCAGAGAACATTCTGCTGTTGTTTAGACCTGAGAACTACCAACAGTAATACATGCTAATCATTCTCAAACCATCTCCTTTAACTCAGATGGACACTCATTAGAATCATAGTCTATCTCTAAAAATCTGAAGAACCACCCAGAAAGAACCATTTCTTCTGTCCAGTCAAACAGATTGAATCAAAGTGATTCTGTTCATCAACCATTTCCAGATTCCTCTGGTCAGATTCTCACCTGCTGAAGTCTCTTCAGGTCACTTTCCAGACACTTTCCTCCTTCATGTGTCGAGGAAACTCTGGGAGAGAAGAAGCTGCTCATTGGCCCTCGTCAGTCCTGGTGTCGATGTGCATTTGATCTGAAGATGCCGTCACAGTTCATAACTTCAGAGTCAGAGAGACGTCAGAACCAGTCCAACCTGTCCACACACCCAGTCAGTGTGAGAGAAGTCCCCCATCAGATGATGGAGTTCTACTATCTGTCCACTAGATGGAGCTAACTGACCATCTAATGAGATAAAGATCAGCAACTGGTACAGCAGCAGATATCTCTCCAAGTGGCCTCCATGTCACATATTACTTTGATACTTTAAGTACATTTACCTGTTAATATTTACTACATTAATACTTTTTTTACACTGCATGTTTTTGTCCAACATTTACCTTTACATGTAGCGCTCCCTCACTCTTGGCTGAGAAGAAAATCTCCAAAAACAATAAAAGCATCTTTCTCCTGACTGCAGCTCGCAAATCAACACAGCAAAAGCAACAACGTTCAAAATATATTTAAATATCTTCTCACATCTGTCGACGGGTATCTAGAGCACAGGCGGCGTCAGACCTGTGTGACCTCATGTTGCAGTGGATTGTGGGATACGCTTCATGCTGGAAGCTGCACTTTATATTCTAGCTGGAAGGAAATAAAAGGGGGGTGCGTGGGATTGCCCCCTTTCTGGTCTACATGTCCCTGCCTCTGATGAATTAGTTTTTTGCCCGGTGGAGACACAATGTGATTAATGCTGCTTCACCAATAGACCAGATATTATATACCTAAAATAGAAGTATTAAACTCTACTGGCGGCTACATTGCACGCGTAACGTAAGCAGAGCTGATGTTCCAACACTACGCTTCCACCATAACCATCAGACTGGAGACAGCAGGCAGAGAGCAGCGTAGTGGTGCATATGCTCCACACAGATCTGTTTTTAGTGCGAGGGGAGAGAAACTGTGAGCTGCTACAGAGCTCCGGGACCCCGGCTGCCAGCAGCAGTTGTTTAGCTGCTACAGAGATCTGTTGGATCAGCGGCAGTTTGAAGATGTGTTTACAGGCCAAGAGGTGACTGGGAGCTCCATACATTTTATACTTTTTAATCCTCAATTCAAACTACAAAGTAAAATGAAATTAGATTGTATAATAACATTAAAAAGAGTTTTTGGGACAAAGAGTCTATGTACATGAAGGATTGTTTGTTCCACAATGATAAAACTATCAGATCTGCAGAGGGTCAGTTACTGGCTTGTAAGAGAACTAAAATCCAAACTTTAAGAGTCTGACTGGCCAACAGGAATAAAAGACGTGAAAAGCATTAAGTCAGCTGCTCCCATTGTTCACCTTCCTCTAAAATATTAGAAACACTAAAGCAGAACCAGAAAAGCCAACACGGTAGAAATGTAGTGGAGCTTCATTATTTCGGAGAGTTTCCCTCTGATATTCTGTCCAATCAACAAGCGACTGCTTCCACCACGTGACGTGTGTTTCCACTGTTTGCTGCGTTTGATAAAGTGCAGTGTGACGCAAACCGAACCAAATTTTGAACATAAAAGGAACTTTATCACAACCCAAAGTGTGCTTTTGAGAGGGGGGGCGCTAAGGAGCCCGTTGGCCACTCCCAAAACCCAATCATTACAGCAGTTTACACCAGTTCTGACGACTGTGCCGAGTGACGAGTTTTTCAAGCATCCCAAGCTTTAAATATAAAAATCTCTACTAAAATAAAAGGGTGCTTGCGCCATTCGGTGTTAAGTCCCTAATTAATAGTTCACATTTTTCTTCCTTTAGGGCTCTTGACGGCAGAGGGCCCCTAAGTCCCCTTCCACCCTGGGCTGGCTCTGGTCCATCTAGAAAAAAGTTATAAAGACTGGTGCAGTCTGGGACAGTTGAGACATGGACTGTGCTAAAGGGTCTTCAATAATACCAGGTCAGTCTCAGTGTTGGAAGATGGCTGTATTTGAGCACGTAACACAGAGTTTTAAGAGTTAAAAAACAAACAAAAAAGTTGATCCAAGCTGTCAAACCAGTTTAGGCACTCAAGGCATTTTTCACTGATGACATGAACTCAGAAGACAATCAAACTGTTGCTTTTTAAGACATACAAACAGCTTTACATGTAAATATTGTCTAAAATCATTGTTCTTCAACACAGAGAGAAATTCTACAGAATATTTCAAATACATATTTTGAATTAGCCAATCAGCATAAAGAAACCTTTCTACTTTCCAGTTAAACAGCGACATAGCACAATGTGATCAAAGTGATCCTGATTGTCAGCTCTGATCAACTTGGCCGTGATACATTTGATCCAAAACCCAGTTGTACTTTGACAGTGAGTTGTTGGTACTTTAAATGCAGTACAGAATGAACTTATGGTAACTTTTAATACAGTAAAAGTCCAAACAACTCACTGTCAAAGTACTGTCAAAGTTGGATCAGATGTACCACGGCCAAGTTGATAAAAGCTGTCCGACCAGTTTGGACCCTCCCTGTTTTTCACTGATGTGAACTCAGAGAACATTCTGCTGTTGTTTAGACCTGAGAACTACCAACAGTAATACATGCTAATCATTCTCAAACCATCTCCTTTAACTCAGATGGACTCTCATTTGAAGAGGAGAGAGATGACCTCTGTCACTGTAGCCAGTTTGTCTCTGGGACAGTTGACACATGGACCGTGTAAACAGCTTTCAGTCAAACCAAGTCTGTCTCAGTGTTGGAAGATGTCTGTGTTTTAGTTACAGTAAATGGATCACCAAGCTGTCCAACCAGTTCTGACACTGCTTACATTTTTCACTGATGACAGACACGTCCTCTCTTACACACACACACACACACACACACACACACACACATCTACATGCCCTTCCTGACACTCACATAGTCTGTGACTGCACAGATCAGATGTTAGTGCAACTTATCTCAACTCCACACCAACCTAGGCGCTGCATTATCAATGTTATACCTTATGTCTGCAACGTATGTTTAAGTTTAAAAGAATCTCAACTCTCATGGCTTCCCTCGCCATCTTGAACTCTTGTGTTGTGTAGCCACCCGCGTAGTTATGTTGCCATCTTCCTCATTCTCACTCTCTCACGCACAACCCTGCATGTTCACACACACACACACACACACACACACACACACACACACACACACACACACACACACACACACACACACACACACACACACACACACACACACACTTTTACTGCACTCAGTAATTTTACTTTTGTTGTTTAAGTACATTTAGCTGATAATACTTTTTCTCCTTTTACCAAAGTAAGAATTTCAAAGCCAAACTTTAACTTCTGTTTATTGATACTTTTACCGCAGTACAGAATGATGTCACGGTAATTCTATAATGCAGTAAAAGTACAAACAACTCACTGCCAAAGTACAACTGTGTTTTGGATCCAATGTACCACGGCCAAGTTGATCAAAGCTGTCCGACCAGTTTTGACTCTCCCGACCAGTTTTCACTGATGTGAACTCAGATAACATTCTGCTGTTGTTTAGACCTGAGAACTACCAACAGTAATACATGCTAATCATTCTCAAACCACTCTCCTTTAACTCAGATGGACACTCGTTTAAAGAGGAGAGAGATGACCTCTGTCACTATAACCAGCTTTTCATCACAGGACACATTAGTCTCTCATCCCTCTCTAACATGTCACAGATACTGCAGAAAACGCTTGATGGTGTTTTAAGGCCACAACGTCTCCTTCCAGGCAGCGTTGTAACAGTTGACTTGAAGGCACCTAACCCTAAACATGATCTAATCCTAGTGCCTTCCAGGCAGCGCTGCCTGGGAGGCGATGTTGGGGGCTTAAAACACCGTAAACATAGAAGACAGTGAATCAGCTCTTTCCATCAGGCACACTGAGCGGAGGCTTGTACTACGAAGCAAGATTTGGCGTTACCGATGTAACTTCAGGTACAACCCAGGGTTTTGGGTATCATGACGGTGGATCACTTGTTACTGGGTTAAATCGCTTTGGTCACTTATGCTGAACACCTAACCTGGTCGGGGGATCAGAGATCCACCGGTGTAAAAGCACCGCCTAATGACCAATCAATACTCAGTAGAGAACAGCGTCACCGTTCTGAGAAGATCAGGTGGAGCTCGGTGCGTGGAGAGAGAGAGGTGCGCTCATAAATGTTAAAACATTTAGAGACCAACAAAAACGTTAACATTCCCTGATGGGTATTTTTATGAAAGATATAGATTTTCACACATTGGTTTGAATTATATTTTATGTTTTTTTTATTTTCTCTCATGATCGCTTACCACTGCCAGGGTTGCAACTGAAATAATAGGCTAAAGCAATGACAGTTTATGGAAAGCACAAGTGTAATTATGGTCAGATCTTGGTCCTGACTGATGGGGAAGTGATATTGATAGGAGTTGTGATTTACGCATTTACAGCGTCGGCTATTGCCAGCTTTCCTTCCTGTTGTAGGAAGCAGCGACTGTATTGCGTTTTGTCTGTAAAACCGTGACTGTGTTCTTCATATTTATGTAGAATTATAGTTTGCTCTTCTTATGTAAAATATGCAGGTCTGGTAGATGTTTGTGATTGGTCATGCTGTGCAAACACCGCCTCTTTTATGTGAACGCACCAGTCGCTGGATTGGGAAACTAGTTTGATAACCATCGTCGTGACATAGCTTATACAGGACCGCAGTTGTTAGGTCAGGTGAAGCCGGGTAACTGAAAAGCATGTTGATCTGGATTCGTAGTACAGGACTCAGGTCCATGGAAGGACTCGGAGTCTCTGGGACAGTTGACACATGGACCGTGTAAACAGCTTTCAGTCAAACCAAGTCTGTCTCAGTGTTGGAAGATGTCTGTGTTTTAGTTACAGTAAATGGATCACCAAGCTGTCCGACCAGTTCTGACACTCCTTGCATTTTTCTCTGATGACAGACGCTACTTTGCAATATTCCCCTCCCCTTCCCAACTTTGTTGTCACACACTTTTTGCACATCTACTGATCTACGTCGCTGTCTAGACCACATTCTGCACTAATTGTATATTAACTCTTTACTACATCTCAGCATTTATATAGACTGTCTATTTATTCATGCATATTGTTGGCGCACATTTGTTCCTTTGTTTGGTCTGTAATTTACGCGTTTTTAAACCAACAATTGCTAATGAATAACTTGTCCAAGAGTTCAAACTTAAAGTTGGATATGGCAATCCGTTTATTTTAAGTGACCAGCAAAATAATAAAACAAAATAATAATTCTTCTTTCAATCTTACCACGTTATCATACACGTAACCACGGTCAAAAAAACTGTGACCTTGCTGTGCGCAACCCAGCTGAAGCAATTAGGCCCCATTTAAATAAACTCTTCCACCCCCAGCGTCACACGCTGATTGCCAATTAAATGGCTCCAACACATATTGTATTATTACTGATCTACATCACTAGCTAGACCACCATTTGCACTAACTGTATATTGTCTTTTCTCTACATTCAGCATTTATATTACTGTTACTGTGTTATTACTGATCTACCTCACTTAATAGACCACAACCTGCACTAATATTATTGACTTCACACTACACTTTAGCATTTATCTAGACTGTCTATTCATATATATTGTATTATAACTGATTCTACTTCACTAACTAGACCACTAGACTAACTGTTTATTGACTCATTACACCATCGACTCTTTACACCATCTCAGCAGTGATATTTACTCTCTGATCATGTATTGCATATCCATCGACTTACTTACACCTCACTACATACCAACATTTGTAATGCCCACTTAATCTGCACTTTATGTAGCATTTTGTATTATTGTGTTATTGTACTGTATTGAATGTGAAACTATTTCTTGTCTTGCACGCCTATGCTTTTCTTGGCCAGGTCACCGTTGCAAATGAGAACCTGTTCTCAACAGCCTACCTGGTTAAATAAAGGTTAAATAAATAAAAAGACACACCCTCTCTTAGACACACACACACACACACACACACACATCTACATGCCCTTCCTGACACTCACACAGATCTGATGTTAGTGCAATTTAGCTCAACTCCACACCAACCTAGGTGCTGCATTATCAATGTTATACCTTATGTCTGCAACGTATTCTTAAATTTTAAATAATCTCAAATGTCATGGCTTCCCTCGCCATCTTGAACTCTTGTGTGGTGTAGCCACCCACATAGTTACGTTGCCATCTTCCTCATTCTCACTCTCTCACACTCCTGCGTGTTCACACACACACACACACACACACACACACACACACACAAACACACACACTCACAGGGGACATTTTATTGCACTCTGTAATTTTACTTTGATACTTTCAGTACATTTAGCTTACTAACAAAGCCATTTGACAGGGTGTATTTATACTTTTAATGCAGTGCAGAATGATCTTATTGTAATTATGTAATGCAGTAAAAGTACAAACAACTCACTGTCAAAGTATAACTGGGTTTAGGATCAGATGTACCACGGCCAAGTTGATCAGAGCTGTCCGACCAGTTTGGACCCTCCCTGTTTTTCACTGATGTGAACTCAGAGAACATTCTGCTGTTGTTTAGACCTGAGAACTACCAACAGTAATACATGCTAATCATTCTCAAACCATCTCCTTTAACTCAGATGGACACTCATTAGAATCATAGTCTATCTCTAAAAATCTGAAGAACAACCCAGAAAGAACCATTTCTTCTGTCCAGTCAAACAGATTGAATCAAAGTGATTCTGTTCATCAACCATTTCCAGATTCCTCTGGTCAGATTCTCACCTGCTGAAGTCTCTTCAGGTCACTTTCCAGACACTTTCCTCCTTCATGTGTCGAGGAAACTCTGGGAGAGAAGAAGCTGCTCATTGGCCCTCGTCAGTCCTGGTGTCGATGTGCATTTGATCTGAAGACGCCGTCACAGTTCATAACTTCAGAGTCAGAGAGACGTCAGAACCAGTCCAACCTGTCCACACACCCAGTCAGTGTGAGAGAAGTCCCCCATCAGATGATGGAGTTCTACTATCTGTCCACTAGATGGAGCTAACTGACCATCTAATGAGATAAATCTTTATTTACACTGCTTGTTTTTGTCCAACATTTACCTTTACATGTAGCGCTCCCTCACTCTTGGCTGAGAAGAAAATCTCCAAATTAAAACAATAAAAGCATCTTTCTCCTGACTGCAGCTCACAAATCAACACAGCAAAAGCAGCGGTGTTAAAAATAAATTTAAATATCTTCTCACATCTGTCGACGGGTCTCTGGAGCACAGGCGGCGTCCGACCTGTGTGACCTCATGTTGCAGTGGATTGTGGGATACGCTTCATGCTGGAAGCTGCACTTGCGTGGGACTGCCCCCTTTCTGGTCTACATGTCCCTGCCTCGGATGAATTATTTTTATGCCCGCTGGGGACAAAATGTGATTAATGATGCTTCACCAATAGACCATATTATATATACCTAAAATAGAAGTATTTTTAACTCTACTGGCCGGCTACATTGCACGCCAGAACGAAGCAGAGCTGATGTTCCAACACCACTTCCACCATAACCATCAGACTGGAGACAGCAGGCAGAGAGCAGCGTAGTGGTGCATATGCTCCACACAGATCCAATCTACAAGGTAGAAACAGGACAGGCTTCTATTTAGAGTTTTACCAGAGGTGTGTGTGGCCCTTTCACACAGAAATGGATCATAAAGTGTCTATATTTCTTTTAAATTAAACTACCGATATACAGGAAACGACTTAATGACTGTCAGTGAGCGTGTTGGCAGTTTGGTTTGGAGAGTTTGTGTTTTTATTTCTTGTTTCCCTCCCCTGCGTCCTCTGACAACAGCTGACAGTAGATGAACCTTTTCACAGCTCTGTGCCGGCTCCAAAAAAACTGAAGAAACAACAACAATCCCAAAGCAAAAGCTCTCCGTCTGGCCTGTGACTTCAACAATCCTCCGCCGTGTGGCGCTGCAGGTGGAGCCGGTTAAAAGATACATTCCACGGCACATACGCTCCGCTAACAGTCTGCATACGTTACGCCTTCACTGTAGCCAAAGCGTGAGTAAAGCTCTGTAACGTCAACAGTCTTTAGTGGGAGGGGAGAGAAACTGTGAGATGCTACAGAGCATCCATTGAACTGAGGTTCATTATGGCACCTTTTCTTTTGTTGTGCATGATTAAAAAAAATGCAATCTGACAGCATTTTGGAGCATTATTATGACCATATCTGTGTCTAAAACAGTTAGTTGTGATGCTCAGATTGTTTTTACATTCACTTGACTTCGGTACTGTCCAAAACTGCTGGAGTCTGTAATGAAGACTGAAGCTAAAAGTTCAGATATAATATTCACAAAGTCAACATGAATTAAAGTGGTTGGACTCCCAGTGTGTGTGTTGGTTGGCTGTCCCAGCTGATTTCTGCTGATTGGAAACATCTCCAACTTTCCATCCGACAACTGAAGAAGGAAAGTGAACCGACAGCAGCACCTGTCTGTCCATCAGTCACCTGGAGCGGGAGGGGGGGACACGCACTTCTGCTGTTCTGCCAAAACGTGATCGCAGCCCCTACCTTTACACTGAAAGGTTGTTTCTGCCTCAAAAATACTGGATTTCAATTCTATCTGACAGATTATAGCCCAAAAGAACTTAACCAGTTTAAATACATTCTTTAAGAAGCAAAACATCCATAAAATGCACGTTTCCACTTGCCAAAAAGTGATCGTAGCTCCTAGCTTGTGTTTGAACGGTTGTTTCTGAAGAGAAGATGAGAGCGAGCAAACAAGACACATGTTCATGTCTTAATCATCAAAATAATCTGCCTCAGGTTGAGCAGAATAAAAGTGAAATAAAACGTGACAAAACTAAACTAAAGATTAAAGTCAAAGTAGCAATAGGCTACCACAGTGTAGAAATACTCTGTTACAAGTAAAGATCCTGCATTAGAAAGTCTACTGGAGTCAAAGTAGGCTACGTACTTAGTACTAACTTGAAGTATTCAAAGTAAAAGTACTCACTGTGTACATTTCAGAGTGTGAAATTATGGAGCCTTCAAGGTTCTGAAAGATGATATATTTTCTATTTTAGGCACACGTCTTCTTATCGTGTGCAACAAGATTAAAATGATAGATTGTTAAAGCCTTCAGTTTTTAATCAACGGGCTCTTTTAGCGCGTTCATGCACAACACTGATGAGCAAGTTGAACAAAAATATGAAAGAGACCAACAGGAGAAAACTAACAACAACACAGAATGAGTGAAGTGTTAGGAACATTAATAAAATACTCATGGAAAGTCATAATTATGAATTTGTGAGGCACAATAACATGAGATCCACCTCAGGCTGAATACTGATGATGTTGAATGCAAGGGGGGAACTTTGGGTTCAACATTGGGGGGTGAGAATTTTAAAAATCGAACACTTCATTTTCTTCATTCTGGTTTATTTTTCTGCAACAATTTGTGCCTTTTCGGCATTAATTTATGGTTCAAATTTATGTATGTAAAGGAAATATAATAGGTTTTTGGAGTAGGCTGCACTGAGTTACATAGTGATTGATTATGGGGGGGGGGGTTGTATCAATCTCAGTAAATAGAGTCAACTGATGAATGAAATCATGATATGATCAAATGAACAAATGATCACCCTCAAAATGAAACATAGATTTTATTAAAAGCATTCAGAAACATTAGACTATATGATGATTGGTTATAGAAACATTTGTTTTCCAAATTTTAAATATATTACAATATGATTCAAAATATAAAGGACAATAGTAACCTATAACAGTTGATTATTTTTTAGATGTTCCATATCATGTGTTTATAGTCCAACAGATCAAATGTTGATAATCCCAGAGATGAAATCAGATGAATGTTTTTGTGTTTGAGTCTCAGATCTGCTTCACAGTGCAGAGTGTGTGTGATGGTGAACAGACTGAACTTTGATTTCAGCAGCTGATCTTCAGTCAGTGTTTCTGTCCACAGGAGAGACTCTCAGTCCTGCAGAGGACACAGAGACACTGAGGAACAAGGAGACACTCTCAGGCCTGCAGAGGACACAGAGACACTGAGGAACAAGGAGACACTCTCAGTCCTGCAGAGGACACAGAGACACTGAGGAACCAGGAGAGACTCTCAGTCCTGCAGAGGACACAGAGACACTGAGGAACCAGGCCAGAACCCAAACCCAGGATAAAGAGGTTGAGTGAATGTGGTGTTGAAGGTGTGGAGGTGGATCAGTGAGTCAGAGGAGACTGTGTAGAAGGACAGAGAGCCAGCAGGAATGTCCACATACACTGCTACTCTGTTAGAGACAGAGGAGGAGGAGGAGATGGATGTTCTTCTGTTATTGTGCCAGACAGAGTAACCATCTTCATCAGAGCAGTCCAGTCTCCAGGACTGATCATTACATCCAAACACACAGTCTTTACTGTCTCCTCTCCTTCTGATTCCTCTGTAACTCACTGCTATAGCAACCCCTCCTCTCCTCTCGACCTCCCAGTAACAGCGACCAGTCAGAACATTTCTACACAGCAGCTGAACCCAGTAGTCAAATCTGTCTGGATGATCAGGATATGACTGATCCTCCTCCACATCTGTCACCTTCCTGTTGTTGTCAGACAGTTTGAGTCTTCTGTGTACTGTGTTTGTGTCCAGTTCCAGTTCACAGACATCTGATGGAGAGAACAAGACACAATACAGCTGCAGGTTATCATCTGATGATTTATTAACAACTTTACTGACAATAACTGAAAGAAAATCATTCAAACGTTCATTTCATATTCAGCTGTGAGTGATGTTTAACAATCCAGTTCTAACAACATCAACAGTTAGTGAACATGAGAGTCAACATGTCAACAATGTTCAGCTTCTTGTCCTCGTGTTGACCCGATGATGACAGCTGATGATCCAAATCTAGAAACATGAACTGAATAAAGTCTCACTAATAAAACTGTCACATCTTCTTCTACTGCAGCACAAAGCAGCTCTCAACCATCTGCTTTCTAAAACTGCTATTAGCTGATGTTCACTTTATAGAAATACCAGTTTATGTATGAAAAATGAGTATTTATGGTATGTTTGTGTCTGTGTGGTATATCTGATACCGGGAGGAACTGGAAGATAAATCTACCTCAACTCACTTTATTCACCTTTTAAACATCTTTGTGACATTAATTATGCCGTGTTGTGTTTATGAACTGTGAGTTTTTTCAATGCCTATTTATTAAAAGCATCCAGAGAAGAAAACTGAAGGCTACTTGAACACAACAACTTATGTGTGAATAAAAAATAAAGAGACAAAGTTAGCTTTCTGTTGGCTCGACTGTTGATTCATGTATTTATGTATTTATTAGTTCTGTTGGATCAACATGTTCAGTTTGTTGAGTTTGTGGATTTTAAATTAATTAATTAAATCCTAACATCTTTCTAGCCACAAAAACAGAAACTTATCTCATAAGAGAAATTTATCTTCGTACTTCAGGCAAGAAAATCTAAAAATCACAAATACTGTTAAATAAATATAAATAAAGTGTTTATTTTATACAGTTAACTACATGAATAAATGGTGTTTCAGTTCATAACTGGGTAAATGCAATAGAAAATACATTTCCCATAATGCTTTGTTTTGAAGTGAAGTGTAATGTATTTTCAGTGGAATCTATGTGAATTATGTTCTGTATAGCTACACTCCTAGCCAATCAGATGACTTTGTTGGGGAGTAGAAAAGAAAGGAGGAAGTCAGAGAGGAGATGTAGAGCACGATGGAGGGAGAAACATGCAGTCAGCAGAGGAGAGAAAAACTAAGTTTAATGTCCAGCTGACTCATGTTTGGAGACTAATGGACTTTTAAAGTTTTGGTACAAGTATCATTATTGCAGCTAACAGTCGTGTTCAACTCTCAGTTTGGTAACTTGTTATCCTGTAGTTTTAGGTGAAGTTCAGGCAGGTTAGCTGTGTTTTTGTTTCCACTAGCTTTGTAAAAGTGTTAACTGTTAACTGTTGATGTTTAAGCTAGCTCCGCCGTGAGGGACAGTCAGCTGTTAACACCAGCAGCAGCTTTCACCGAGGACCGGGAGGAACCAGGACTTCTCTGGAGGACTAGGACTGTGGTGGTGCCAGAGATTTTCTTTTCCTGGTGCTATGGGGTTGCTCCATGTTTCAGTGAGGGTGATCTGAAATTTAGAGTTTCTCTTGACACACACACAGCCTACACACACACACACACAGATACACACCCACCTCTGACGCAGTTTACTAAGCGAGTGAACGAGAGAGATTGATTTATGTATTTTAACTAAAGTTAAAACTAGAGTTGCCGAGACAACAGCACCATAAAACTGTGATTAGCCCACCGAACATATTTCAAATAGCAGCCACCAAGCCGGGTTTAGACAACCATTACTGCAGCTTTCATACAGTAGCTGTTATTGTAGAAGAGTAATGCAGCAGGCCAAATACACCACACACAGCTTAACACACACATTAACACACACACACACACACACCAATCCTCACACAGTATTCATACTTGCACACATGGTCAAAATAATGTAGCCTAGTCATATCTGCACCGCCTATGGTCTGGATTGAATATTGATATAAAAATATTATTACAATGAATAAACCGATGTTAAAGGCCAAATTGCTTGTTGGCCAACATTCTTGTATTGAACCAACTGAACATTAACTTGAACATAAAAGGCAGTTATATTTTAAAGTGTTGAAGTTTTCTACTGATCTTTTCTTCCAACTATCTCAAAAACTCTCTGAGTGTCTTTCGTGGTGTGTTTATTGCGGCATTTGATATCGAGATGAGGATAAAACAACATATTGGCCTCATTTATCAACCGTATCAAACGTAGAAACCAGATATGAGCGCAGAAATCATCTTACGACAGGCTTTATGTATGATTCATGAAACGTTTGTATCACACCAATCAGAGCGTAAGAATGGTCTTACGTTGATAAATGCATGACTGGAAACCATCGTCATTTAAATATCACGGCCCAATATATTCTGGGTTTTGAGGCCTCTACAATTTACGACATGGCGAGACGTAATCCGGCTGAGAAGCGGAACTTTTCAGAGGTGGAGATTGAAACCCTGATATCTCAGATTCATTTTTACTAACGTGTGTACTATTTGGCAGCCTGAAAACTGGTATTAAAGGCTGGAGAAAGAATGGGGAATGGAAAGAGATCACTGATGAGGTCAACAGTGTTGCCGTAGTAAATCGGACTCCAGCTGAAGTTTATCTAATTTATACATTTGACATATGTATTCTATAGTCCTAATAGTAATATACAGGCTTCTATCTCTTAGGCCTACATGTAGGTGTGCTTATATTTGAATAAACACACAGTAGAGTTTATGCAGTGTCTTTTATTTTACTCGTTTTTTTTCATGAGTCAGAACGAGACAACAGCTGAGGGAGACCACCACCTCGACCCTGTCTCCTGACAGCAGAGGGGCTGGGAAAACAAGCCAAAATAACTCTTTCGGTCAATGGCAGAAATAAATAATTCACGACAGAGAAATGAAAACCTGAAGATTAAATAAAAATGTTGTGCATCGTCATGTTTCCTGTATTAAATATCATTGCCAAACATAACACTATAGGCTACCTTTTAAAAGCGAGGAATAGGCTAAAACAATGTTGCAGACTTTTTCTGCCGTGTATAGTAGGGTCCCCCCCCACTGATGCGAGCCATCTGCCCTTAATCAATCCGATGGAGCTCTCCACCGTGGCCCGTGTGCGTACGTGTGCACTGTTGTACCGGCTCATAGAGGTCTTCTAAAAGAGACAGATCTGCCATTGCTGATAAGTGACCAACTGATGACTTCTTCTTCTCCTGTTAAACTGATTATATGCTGCACTGCAAGGCCACACTGACGCGAAAACTTGCGTACACGAGTTCAGACCAGACGTGAGATTGTATCGCAGCCTACGCTCACGTTCACATTGATAAATGGCGAGCTTTGCGTAGGAATCGGCGTACGCCCGTCCTACGCCTGTTTTAGGTCGTACACCCGTTTCATAAATGAGGGCCACTGTGCGGCCCTATGGAGGACAGTGTTCATTAGCTGCTGTGGCTACTGCCTTGTATCAGGAGGGACTCCGCCGCCGGACCTGAGAGCCACACAGACGGTTGCCTGGTGAACCTGCAGCCTGCAGAGGTTTCATCAGTCCAGCTCGTTGACTCTACTCGGCTGTTTTGTTTTCGTCTTCGTTAAGAAACGGGGCGATTCTCCACATTGGGAGTGTCACTGAAACAGCCCATTTGTGTAACATCCTGTTGTGTTCTTAAACCATCAAACAAAGCACAAGTAGAATTTATATTTCACAGTTACTGTTTTCCATCAGAACGTTATAGATCTTGACGTTTCCGACTGCTCTTGAAGGCAGCTTAATTTCACAGGAGAGAGAGAAAGAAAAGAGACGAGCGAGTGTTTTGTTGTTGGAGGAAACAGTTCAGTACTTGGTTTTCATTTTTTTCCCCTCAGAGTCAGTGATGTTTCCTGTTTCCTGTACAGGACTCTCCCACCACCTCAAACCAGAGCTCTAAACACACTGACAAGTCTGATCTCTGGTTACATGATTGGTCACCGCAGCATTACATGGGGATGAGTCGGTCTGGTGTGTTGCAGCTCTAAAGGATTTAAGGATTTGTTCCACCAACTTAAGAGCCCCAAAGGTTAAAAACCAAAGTGCTTCGTTACATTTGGAACATTTAAAAAGGTTAAACTGGTTAAATCCCAAAAATATAAATAATGTTTAAAGTAACTGTTTTATATTTGATAAGCTAAAATCGTCTAAAGCATTGGTTAACTCTGGTGTGTTCTTGTGAGAGAAAGAAAGGAGTTTTATTTTATTTTAAAGGGTAACTTATCTACGTACAATTTAAGTCAACTGCCAAAGTTTCATATTTAAGTGAAAAAGGGATTAGAGGACACTTGCTTTAAATGTATTCAGACGCGTAACTATCGGTAAGCAGGGTAAGCGGTGCTTATGGGCCCGGACCAATCAGGGGCCCGCAACACTGGAAGATATTGATTGACAGCCGGGGCCCCCTATCGCATTTTCATTACTTGCGACAATCCCAGCAGTCCCACCTGCAGCCACTGACCAAGCGGGAGTGAGAACAGGTCAAATTAATTTCCTAGTTTCTGTTATGAAGACAAGACGTGTGTGTGACTCGAACATCTCACATTTACCAACAAAACGTACAGCGATAGACCGTCCTGCCAACATGGAGACATTTTAACATCAATGTACGCTGTCACTGAAGCTGCTGCTGTTTCAATACTGTCGGCTCTCTGCAGGGGGCGGGGCTGCTGCTCCATTTCCCCCGCGACTGATAAGCGCGCACACACACACACACACACACACACACACACACACACAATCACACACAGTGGATGCAGATGAGACGTAAACGATGACCTAAATTGAGGACAGCTCCGCTCGTTATTCTAAGTGCAATGATAAGTTAAAGTCCAATAAGTCCTTTACCAAACCGTATGAATGTGTGTCCCAGCCCAGGATAGGAAATTAACTAACAATGTAAAGATCAACAAGCCACTGATAGTGACATATATGTTCATGTTTGATTAATTCAACAAATTATAATTTTTTGTCTTAAATCCACCAGCCACTTTCATATTATACCAACATTTGCAGCATCCTGAGCCTTTTTGGTAAGGTTCCCTAGGAAATCTCAGCCCAGAGTAATTAATTAATAATAATTATTATTATTCCCCAAAACAAGTATATATATACTATATTTTTTTGCAACTTTCACTGTCTTCTAACTTCATTGCAACAAACATACAAAAGACATTGCAACTTTTATCGCAATTTTTTCCAAAAGCTCCCGTGAAATCAGGCATTTTGGGCCGCAACAATCTCAAAAAGGACGTGAAATCCTGGAAGGATGTCCTTGTGTGTTTTTTCATGTGTTTTGGTGCGCATTCACCCGTGTTTTTGTTGTTGTTGTGGTGCACGTAGGCTACTCCTGATTTTGTCAGTCATCTCATCTCTTATATGCAGTGTCTCTATGATCCTATCCTGTCCTATTCATGGTAGCCTACTCGTGGACATCATCACATGCTATAGTAGGGGGGCCCGCCTTGATAATCCTGCTTAAGGGCCCGGTGTTGGCTCGTTAGGCCACTGAATGCATTGGTAGCAATCATTTTCTCTAAGGGATTTTTAAGTGCATTGGCACATGTTAAGAGTTTTATTTGAGACTGTAAAAGCAGTAAAGATGTTTATGTATAACATAAAGGAATATCTTGAAAAAAAGACTAAAACAAAATATTTGAATACGACACAAAAAGATAATCCAGAATAGTAAAATACATTTCTTTGTGTTATACATTTTACCTGACTGTCCTGAACATTTCATTTTACTACGGTTTACATTTAAAAAACTTGACATTTGCTTCTGGGGAAATACCGATACAGCTCATAGTGTGTTGGGTAGTGTGGAGCACAGTAAAGGCACCGTGCTATTGTTTCTTGATTATTTCTTCATAGCTACTTATGCCTATAATAATAACATCCACTGGTAAAGCGAGATTTAGCCAATTCAACATCAACTACTAAGCACTCAGGATCCTGTTCAGTAAAACATTGAAATAGAAAGTAACCTCATCTTATAATATACTTCCAGCGCCTGGAAGGGGTTAAACTAGTGTAACACACAGCTGAGTTCTCTTAGAGCAAACTTAAAACACACTCACACTTCCTCACACCAGGTCTCAGTCTCTGTGGTCCACCATGTTCCACCCTGCAGGAAGAAACAAAGTCCCAATCAACTTCAAACTCCAGGGCTGTGGATAATTTCAAGGTTTAACCATCATAGTGTGAAATGAGACGGAGAGAGACTACGTTGACAGCTTGTTCATGTCAAACTCAGGGCAATGCTGCTAAAGCTGTCACGGTGTGGTTACATTTAAGCTCCATACACATGATACACGATTTTCAGAGCAAAGCGCAGAGAGCAACGTCATTTCCATTATCTCATTGGTTGCACCTTTGAAAGATCAGCAGCAACTAGGTCAAAGTTTAAATAATTTGAACTTTGAGCGCAGCACTGAGCGGCAAATCTGAGCCGCGGTGCACAACGCCAGGGGTAGCACAGTACATAGTTGGACGCCACCGCCCTCCCCGTAGGAAATCAATGGAACAACCGCCGCAGAGCGGTGTTGCCGCCTATCATGTGTAGGCGGCTTTACTCTGAGACATGTACAACAGCATTCTCTATGCCCTGATGACAGACTGAAAGGCTAGAGGTTTGGAGGGGTTTTCATTTAGTTTGTGTGTAAAATGGTCTAAATAAATGACATGTAAATAGGATAAAAAGGTTTTGCTTATTTTTCTAACTTAATTCAATTATTTTATAAGCTACCAAAAAGGTCCCGTTTGATACTGGTACCGAATTTCAGCTACCTGTAACGCTACAAAAGTTGATTAGGAAAAGTGAGTACTCAACTTGAAAGTATGTTGCATAAAAGTGATATGTAAGTTGATTAAATCTTATTTTGTTAATGCCAATTGAATGTTCCCGGACCTTTGACCTTGAGTAAAAATCAGTATTTGTGTTATAAGATTGAGATACACCTTCACTTAGATCCTCCATTCAACAAGAACCAGAGTTTCTCACTTAGTGACTAAAAAAAGTGTTTGTCCGTCCATACCTTAGAGTGTCCAGTCTCCAGTTTGGATCCTCCAGTAAAGTAGAAAGCAGCTTCACTCCTGAGTCTCCTGGATGATTGTAGCTCAGGTCCAGCACTCTCAGATGGGAGGGGTTGGATCTCAAAGCTGAGGCCAGAGAAGTACAGCCTTCCTCTGAGATCATACAGCCTGAGAGACTACACACACACACACACACACACACACACACACACCACACGCACACGCACATACACACACGGTCAATTCAAGTACGACCTGTCCACAACCTGGGAGCAATTATATAACAACTACCCTTGGTGCTAGAAATGGGTGGGGCTTTACAGTCCAGCTGTACACGACAAGAACTAATGGTGTGTAGCTACTTTAAATTGTCACTGTCCAGTAGAGAGAGAAAGCTAAATAAACCTTATTTTATAATTGTTTTGCAGTAATTACATTCTAAAGCTCAAATAAATAATCAGTTGATTTTTGGGAGACTGATTTCTCTTCCTCTGCGTATTTATTGCAGCAGCTAGATAAGGAAGGTTTATGCTAGTATTGATTTTTGACTGGGAATGCATTGAATCGCTCCATCCTGCTGTTGTTGAAGCTGCCTGTACAAACCCAGCGTAATTAGTGAGTAACTAATTTTAGGGTCAAAGCTGAACGCTAAATGTAGCCTATTTTGCATTGCTTCTAATGCTATTTCTCCATTCTGACTTACTGTGCATTGTGTAGGACTTTTATGTCTCTGTCTGTGATGTCAACATGCCTATCCTGATTTGCTCTGGTTTCCCCATGGGCAAGTAACTGTCACTGTATTTGATGTTGACTTTAATTATGTGAAAAATGTGTAATGTTACTGGAGAAGATACATTCCGGTGTCAAAGACACTATACTATTTAATATACTGTATTTTTATATAGCAGAAAGGCCTTAAAAGCTAATGTTTTAATTTATTTATGTTATATCTTACTGTGAGAGAGACAAGGTATTGTAAGACATGTATTGTCATACTTTTGTTAAAAAAACTTTCCACCATATGATCACAGTTAAAACAAGTTTAATAAAGAGCAGAACTCCTGATAACTGTTTCTATGTCTGTCTGTGATGTGGACATGCCTATCCTGATTCAGTGTGGTTTCCCCATGTGCAGATCCACATACACAATGTAGTGAGACTGTCAAAAAGGGGATCGGCTTGAGCCTTCCTCAGGGTGTAACGAAGGTAAGCTGAAAAGAGTAAAGGAAGCTAAAAAGAGACCAGAACAGAGTAGCTGAGCTTCCCCCAGACAACTCTGACTTGTTTTTAGACGTTGCAGAGAGTTTTGCGAAATAAAAAAGGGCAGGACAGCGAGCTGGTCTTCTTGTTGTTGGACTATTATGTAATATTAGCTGGTTGCTATGTCTTGTGTTGTTGCACCTTTGGCTCTGTTAGCAGAGTTGTTGACTTGCTAGATTTCGATTACAAGTAATGTCATCATAACAAATGCATGTGTAGAGGTATCGATATTTATGATAGCAGTGTAGAAGTAAGTTACTGTGAAACTATAGGGACACAAGAGAAAAAAAATGAGTCAATGTTACACAATGTTGCTTTAACTTGCATTGTTACTCAGGTCCTAACTGAACACCAACCTGAGAGTGTGCAGTCTGCAGTGTGGACTCTTCAGTCCAGGAGATACCAGCGTCACTCCTGAATCCTGCAGGTTGTTATTACTCAGGTCCAGCTCTCTCAGACTAGAGGACTGGGAGCTGAGAACTGAGGAGAGAGCTTCACAGCTTCTCTCTGAAAGGTCACAGCCACTCAGTCTGAAAAGGATTCAATAAAAAGTTAATCCAATAATTAACATAGGAAGAAAATAACTGCTCAGAGGGTGATACTTTTTAATTAACTGAACACCAACCTGAGAGTTTTCAGTCTGCAGTGTGGACTTGTCAGTGCAGGAGATACCAGCTTCACTCCTGAATCCTGCAGGACGTTATTACTCAGGTCCAGCTCTCTCAGACTAGAGGACTGGGAGCTGAGAACTGAGGACAGAGCTTCACAGCTTCTCTCTGAAAGGTCACAGCCACTCAGGCTGAAAAGGAATCAGCAACAGATAAGAACACAGACACAAACAAACAAAAAAAAATTCTAATTAAAGAAAAACTAAATCAATTTGGATAGTTCTGTGTGCACGTACAGAGCTTTGTTGGAGGCTTTGACCACTGGCAGCAGCCTCAGAAGAGCCTCCTCTGAAGCAGAGTATTTCTTCAGGTCAAACACATCCAGATCTTTTTCTGATGACAGTAAAATGAAGACCAGAGCTGACCACTGAGCAGGAGACAGTTTATCTGTGGAGAGACTTCCTGAACTCAGGGACTGTTGGATCTCCTCCACTAGAGAACAATCATTCAGTTCATTCAGACAGTGGAACAGATTAATGCTTCTCTCTGCAGACAGATTCTCACTAATTTTCGTCTTAATGTACTCAACTGTTTTCTGATTGGTCTGTGAGCTACTTCCTGTCTGTGTCATCAGACCTCGTAGGAGAGTCTGATTGGTCTGCAGTGAAAGACCAAGGAGGAAGCGGAGGAACAAGTCCAGGTGTCCATTCAGACTCTGTAAGGCTTTGTCCACAGCACTCTGATGTAGACGGTTTACTTTAGGTTTCACTCTGAAGGCATTAGGCAACCAGGATGTTGATTCTTCTTCTGACAGCAGGTTGACTCCAGAGTTGATGAATGACAGATGGACATGAAGAGCAGCCAGAAACTCCTGAACACTCAGATGGACAAAGCAGAACACCTTGTCCTGGTACAGTCCACTCTCCTCTTTAAAGATCTGTGTGAACACTCCTGAGTACACTGAGGCTTCTCTGATATCGATGCCACACTCTGTCAGGTCGGATTCATAGAAGATCAGGTTGCCTTTCTGCAGCTGCTCAAAAGCCAGTTTTCCCAGAGACTCAATCATCTTCCTGGTCTCTGGACTCCAGTGTGGATCTGTCTCAGCACCTCTATGATATTTGATGTTCTTCAGTTTGGACTGAACCACCAGGAAGTGGATGTACATCTCAGTCAGGGTCTTGGGCAGCTCTCCTCCTTCTCTGGTCTTCAACACCTTATCCAGAACTGTAGCAGTGATCCAGCAGAAGACTGGGATGTGACACATGATGTGGAGGCTTCGGGATGTCTTGATGTGGGAGATGATTTCGCTGGCCTGCTTCTTGTCTCTGAATTGCTTCCTGAAGTACTCCTCCTTCTGTGGGTCGGTAAAACCTCTGACCTCTGTCACCATGTCAACACACTCAGCAGGGATCTGATTGGCTGCTGCAGGTCGTGTGGTTATCCAGAGGCGAGCAGAGGGAAGCAGTTTCCCCCTGATGAGGCTTGTCAGCAGCACACCCACTGAGGTGGACTCTGTAACATCAGTCAGGATATCAGTGTTGTGGAAGTCCA